>NW_027616689.1:122500-211676 GCF_964187855.1 Myxine glutinosa | reverse complement strand
ACCCTCAGTATTGCATATTAATCTCTATATCCCTTTACCCTTAGTATTACACATTAATCTCTATATCCCTTTACCCTCAGTATTGCATATTAATCTCTATATCCCTTTACCCTCAGTATTACATATTAATCTCTATATCCCTTTACCCTCAGTATTACACATTAATCTCTATATCCCTTTACCCTCAGTATTGCATATTAATCTCTATATCCCTTTACCCTTAGTATTACACATTAATCTCTATATCCCTTTACCCTCAGTATTACACATTAATCTATATATCCCTTTACCCTCAGTATTACACATTAATCTCTATATCCCTTTACCCTCAGTATTACACATTAATCTATATATCCCTTTACCCTGAATATTACACATTAATCTATATATCCCTTTACCCTCAGTATTACACATTAATCTATATATCCCTTTACCCTCAGTATTACATATTAATCTCTATATCCCTTTACCCTCAGTATTACACATTAATCTCTATATCCCTTTACCCTCAGTATTACATATTAATCTCTATATCCCTTTACCCTTAGTATTACACATTAATCTCTATATCCCTTTACCCTCAGTATTACATATTAATCTCTATATCCCTTTACCCTCAGTATTGCATATTAATCTCTGTATCCCTTTACCCTCAGTATTACATATTAATCTCTATATCCCTTTACCCTTAGTATTACACATTAATCTCTATATCCCTTTACCCTCAGTATTACATATTAATCTCTATATCCCTTTACCCTCAGTATTACATATTAATCTCTATATCCCTTTACCCTCAGTATTACATATTAATCTCTATATCCCTTTACCCTCAGTATTGCATATTAATCTCTGTATCCCTTTACCCTCAGTATTACATATTAATCTCTATATCCCTTTACCCTTAGTATTACACATTAATCTCTATATCCCTTTACCCTCAGTATTACATATTAATCTCTATATCCCTTTACCCTCAGTATTACACATTAATCTATATATTCCTTTACCCTTAGTATTACACATTAATCTCTATATCCCTTTACCCTGAATATTACACATTAATCTATATATCCCTTTACCCTTAGTATTACACATTAATCTCTATATCCCTTTACCCTTAGTATTACACATTAATCTCTATATCCCTTTACCCTGAATATTACACATTAATCTCTATATCCCTTTACCCTCAGTATTACACATTAATCTATATATCCCTTTACCCTCAGTATTACATATTAATCTCTATATCCCTTTACCCTCAGTATTACACATTAATCTCTATATCCCTTTACCCTCAGTATTACATATTAATCTCTATATCCCTTTACCCTCAGTATTACATATTAATCTCTATATCCCTTTACCCTTAGTATTACACATTAATCTCTATATCCCTTTACCCTCAGTATTACATATTAATCTCTATATCCCTTTACCCTCAGTATTACACATTAATCTATATATCCCTTTACCCTTAGTATTACACATTAATCTCTATATCCCTTTACCCTGAATATTACACATTAATCTATATATCCCTTTACCCTTAGTATTACACATTAATCTCTATATCCCTTTACCCTTAGTATTACACATTAATCTCTATATCCCTTTACCCTGAATATTACACATTAATCTATATATCCCTTTACCCTCAGTATTACACATTAATCTATATATCCCTTTACCCTCAGTATTACATATTAATCTCTATATCCCTTTACCCTCAGTATTACACATTAATCTCTATATCCCTTTACCCTCAGTATTACACATTAATCTCTATATCCCTTTACCCTCAGTATTACATATTAATCTCTATACCCCTTTACCCTCAGTATTACATATTAATCTCTATACCCCTTTACCCTCAGTATTACACATTAATCTCTATATCCCTTTACCCTCAGTATTACACATTAATCTCTATATCCCTTTACCCTCAGTATTACACATTAATCTCTATATCCCTTTACCCTCAGTATTACATATTAATCTCTATATCCCTTTACCCTTAGTATTACACATTAATCTCTATATCCCTTTACCCTCAGTATTACATATTAATCTCTATATCCCTTTACCCTCAGTATTACATATTAATCTCTATATCCCTTTACCCTCAGTATTACACATTAATCTCTATATATCCCTTTACCCTCAGTATTACATATTAATCTCTATATCCCTTTACCCTCAGTATTACACATTAATCTATATATCCCTTTACCCTCAGTATTACACATTAATCTCTATATCCCTTTACCCTCAGTATTACACATTAATCTCTATACCCCTTTTACCTCAGTATTGCATATTAATCTCTATATCCCTTTACCCTCAGTATTACACATTAATCTCTATATCCCTTTTACCCTCAGTATTGCATATTAATCTCTATATCCCTTTACCCTCAGTATTACATATTAATCTCTATATCCCTTTACCCTCAGTATTACATATTAATCTCTATATCCCTTTACCCTCAGTATTACACATTAATCTCTATATCCCTTTACCCTCAGTATTACATATTAATCTATATATCCCTTTACCCTCAGTATTACATATTAATCTCTATATCCCTTTACCCTCAGTATTACACATTAATCTCTATATCCCTTTACCCTCAGTATTACATATTAATCTATATATCCCTTTACCCTCAGTATTACACATTAATCTCTATATCCCTTTACCCTCAGTATTACATATTAATCTCTATATCCCTTTACCCTCAGTATTACATATTAATCTCTATATCCCTTTACCCTCAGTATTACATATTAATCTCTATATCCCTTTACCCTCAGTATTGCATATTAATCTCTATATCCCTTTACCCTCAGTATTACATATTAATCTCTATATCCCTTTACCCTCAGTATTACATATTAATCTCTATATCCCTTTACCCTCAATATTACACATTAATCTCTATATCCCTTTACCCTCAGTATTACATATTAATCTCTATATCCCTTTACCCTCAGTATTGCATATTAATCTCTGTATCCCTTTACCCTCAGTATTACATATTAATCTCTATATCCCTTTACCCTCAGTATTGCATATTAATCTCTATATCCCTTTACCCTCAGTATTACATATTAATCTCTATATCCCTTTACCCTCAGTATTACATATTAATCTCTATATCCCTTTACCCTCAGTATTACATATTAATCTCTATATCCCTTTACCCTCAGTATTACATATTAATCTCTATATCCCTTTACCCTCAGTATTACATATTAATCTCTATATCCCTTTACCCTCAGTATTGCATATTAATCTCTGTATCCCTTTACCCTCAGTATTACATATTAATCTCTATATCCCTTTACCCTTAGTATTACATATTAATCTCTATATCCCTTTACCCTCAGTATTACATATTAATCTCTATATCCCTTTACCCTCAGTATTACATATTAATCTCTGTATCCCTTTACCCTTAGTATTACACATTAATCTCTATATCCCTTTACCCTCAGTATTACATATTAATCTCTATATCCCTTTACCCTCAGTATTACATATTAATCTCTATATCCCTTTACCCTCAGTATTGCATATTAATCTCTGTATCCCTTTACCCTCAGTATTACATATTAATCTCTATATCCCTTTACCCTTAGTATTACACATTAATCTCTATATCCCTTTACCCTCAGTATTACATATTAATCTCTATATCCCTTTACCCTCAGTATTACATATTAATCTCTATATCCCTTTACCCTCAGTATTGCATATTAATCTCTGTATCCCTTTACCCTCAGTATTACATATTAATCTCTATATCCCTTTACCCTTAGTATTACACATTAATCTCTATATCCCTTTACCCTCAGTATTACATATTAATCTCTATATCCCTTTACCCTCAGTATTACACATTAATCTATATATCCCTTTACCCTTAGTATTACACATTAATCTCTATATCCCTTTACCCTGAATATTACACATTAATCTATATATCCCTTTACCCTTAGTATTACACATTAATCTCTATATCCCTTTACCCTTAGTATTACACATTAATCTCTATATCCCTTTACCCTGAATATTACACATTAATCTATATATCCCTTTACCCTCAGTATTACACATTAATCTATATATCCCTTTACCCTCAGTATTACATATTAATCTCTATATCCCTTTACCCTCAGTATTACACATTAATCTCTATATCCCTTTACCCTCAGTATTACATATTAATCTCTATATCCCTTTACCCTCAGTATTACACATTAATCTCTATATCCCTTTACCCTCAGTATTACACATTAATCTCTATATCCCTTTACCCTCAGTATTACACATTAATCTCTATATCCCTTTACCCTCAGTATTACATATTAATCTCTATATCCCTTTACCCTTAGTATTACACATTAATCTCTATATCCCTTTACCCTCAGTATTACATATTAATCTCTATATCCCTTTACCCTCAGTATTACATATTAATCTCTATATCCCTTTACCCTCAGTATTACACATTAATCTCTATATATCCCTTTACCCTCAGTATTACATATTAATCTCTATATCCCTTTACCCTCAGTATTACACATTAATCTATATATCCCTTTACCCTCAGTATTACACATTAATCTCTATATCCCTTTACCCTCAGTATTACACATTAATCTCTATACCCCTTTTACCCTCAGTATTGCATATTAATCTCTATATCCCTTTACCCTCAGTATTACACATTAATCTCTATATCCCTTTTACCCTCAGTATTGCATATTAATCTCTATATCCCTTTACCCTCAGTATTACATATTAATCTCTATATCCCTTTACCCTCAGTATTACATATTAATCTCTATATCCCTTTACCCTCAGTATTACACATTAATCTCTATATCCCTTTACCCTCAGTATTACATATTAATCTCTATATCCCTTTACCCTCAGTATTACATATTAATCTCTATATCCCTTTACCCTCAGTATTACATATTAATCTCTATATCCCTTTACCCTCAGTATTGCATATTAATCTCTATATCCCTTTACCCTCAGTATTACATATTAATCTCTATATCCCTTTACCCTCAGTATTACACATTAATCTCTATATCCCTTTACCCTCAGTATTACATATTAATCTCTATATCCCTTTACCCTCAGTATTACATATTAATCTCTATATCCCTTTACCCTCAGTATTACATATTAATCTCTATATCCCTTTACCCTCAGTATTACACATTAATCTCTATATCCCTTTTACCCTCAGTATTACACATTAATCTCTATATCCCTTTTACCCTCAGTATTGCATATTAATCTCTATATCCCTTTACCCTCAGTATTACATATTAATCTCTATATCCCTTTACCCTCAGTATTACATATTAATCTCTATATCCCTTTACCCTCAGTATTACACATTAATCTCTATATCCCTTTACCCTCAGTATTACATATTAATCTCTATATCCCTTTACCCTCAGTATTACACATTAATCTCTATATCCCTTTACCCTCAGTATTACATATTAATCTCTATATCCCTTTACCCTCAGTATTACATATTAATCTCTATATCCCTTTACCCTCAGTATTACATATTAATCTCTATATCCCTTTACCCTCAGTATTACATATTAATCTCTATATCCCTTTACCCTCAGTATTACACATTAATCTCTATATCCCTTTTACCCTCAGTATTACATATTAATCTCTATATCCCTTTACCCTCAGTATTACACATTAATCTCTATATCCCTTTACCCTCAGTATTACATATTAATCTCTATATCCCTTTACCCTCAGTATTACACATTAATCTCTATATCCCTTTTACCCTCAGTATTGCATATTAATCTCTGTACCCTTTACCCTCAGTATTACATATTAATCTCTATATCCCTTTACCCTCAGTATTACATATTAATCTCTATATCCCTTTACCCTCAGTATTACACATTAATCTCTATATCCCTTTACCCTCAGTATTACATATTAATCTCTATACCCCTTTTACCCTCAGTATTACATATTAATCTCTGTATCCCTTTACCCTCAGTATTACACATTAATCTCTATATCCCTTTTACCCTCAGTATTACATATTAATCTCTATATCCCTTTTACCCTCAGTATTACACATTAATCTCTATATCCCTTTTACCCTCAGTATTACACATTAATCTCTATATCCCTTTTACCCTCAGTATTACATATTAATCTCTATATCCCTTTTACCCTCAGTATTACATATTAATCTCTATATCCCTTTACCCTCAGTATTACACATTAATCTCTATATCCCTTTACCCTTAGTATTACATATTAATCTCTATATCCCTTTTACCCTCAGTATTACACATTAATCTCTATATCCCTTTACCCTCAGTATTACATATTAATCTCTATATCCCTTTACCCTCAGTATTACACATTAATCTCTATATCCCTTTACCCTTAGTATTACATATTAATCTCTATATCCCTTTTACCCTCAGTATTACATATTAATCTCTATATCCCTTTTACCCTCAGTATTACACATTAATCTCTATATCCCTTTACCCTCAGTATTACATATTAATCTCTATATCCCTTTACCCTTAGTATTACATATTAATCTCTATATCCCTTTTACCCTCAGTATTACACATTAATCTCTATATCCCTTTTACCCTCAGTATTACACATTAATCTCTATATCCCTTTTACCCTCAGTATTACATATTAATCTCTATATCCCTTTTACCCTCAGTATTACATATTAATCTCTATATCCCTTTTACCCTCAGTATTACACATTAATCTCTATATCCCTTTACCCTTAGTATTACATATTAATCTCTATATCCCTTTTACCCTCAGTATTACATATTAATCTATATATCCCTTTACCCTCAGTATTACACATTAATCTCTATATCCCTTTTACCCTCAGTATTACATATTAATCTCTATATCCCTTTACCCTCAGTATTGCATATTAATCTCTATATCCCTTTACCCTCAGTATTACACATTAATCTCTGTACCCTTTACCCTCAGTATTACACATTAATCTCTGTACCCTTTACCCTCAGTATTACACATTAATCTCTATATCCCTTTACCCTCAGTATTACACATTAATCTCTGTACCCTTTACCCTCAGTATTACATATTAATCTCTATATCCCTTTACCCTCAGTATTACATATTAATCTCTATATCCCTTTACCCTCAGTATTACACATTAATCTCTGTACCCTTTACCCTCAGTATTACATATTAATCTCTATATCCCTTTACCCTCAGTATTGCATATTAATCTCTATATCCCTTTTACCCTCAGTATTACACATTAATCTCTATATCCCTTTACCCTCAGTATTGCATATTAATCTCTATATCCCTTTACCCTCAGTATTGCATATTAATCTCTATATCCCTTTACCCTCAGTATTGCATATTAATCTCTATATCCCTTTACCCTCAGTATTACATATTAATCTCTATATCCCTTTTACCCTCAGTATTACATATTAATCTCTATATCCCTTTACCCTCAGTATTACATATTAATCTCTATATCCCTTTACCCTCAGTATTGCATATTAATCTCTATATCCCTTTACCCTCAGTATTGCATATTAATCTCTATATCCCTTTACCCTCAGTATTGCATATTAATCTCTATATCCCTTTTACCCTCAGTATTACATATTAATCTCTATATCCCTTTACCCTCAGTATTACATATTAATCTCTATATCCCTTTTACCCTTAGTATTACATATTAATCTCTATATCCCTTTACCCTCAGTATTACACATTAATCTCTATATGCCTTTTACCCTTAGTATTACATATTAATCTCTATATCCCTTTACCCTCAGTATTACACATTAATCTCTATATCCCTTTTACCCTTAGTATTACATATTAATCTCTATATCCCTTTACCCTCAGTATTGCATATTAATCTCTATATCCCTTTACCCTCAGTATTGCATATTAATCTCTATATCCCTTTTACCCTCAGTATTACATATTAATCTCTATATCCCTTTCCCCTCAGTATTACATATTAATCTCTATATCCCTTTACCCTCAGTATTGCATATTAATCTCTATATCCCTTTACCCTCAGTATTGCATATTAATCTCTATATCCCTTTACCCTCAGTATTGCATATTAATCTCTATATCCCTTTACCCTCAGTATTGCATATTAATCTCTATATCCCTTTTACCCTCAGTATTACATATTAATCTCTATATCCCTTTACCCTCAGTATTGCATATTAATCTCTATATCCCTTTACCCTCAGTATTGCATATTAATCTCTATATCCCTTTACCCTCAGTATTGCATATTAATCTCTATATCCCTTTACCCTCAGTATTGCATATTAATCTCTATATCCCTTTACCCTCAGTATTACATATTAATCTCTATATCCCTTTTACCCTCAGTATTGCATATTAATCTCTATATCCCTTTACCCTCAGTATTGCATATTAATCTCTATATCCCTTTACCCTCAGTATTACACATTAATCTCTATATCCCTTTTACCCTCAGTATTACATATTAATCTCTATATCCCTTTACCCTCAGTATTACACATTAATCTCTATATCCCTTTTACCCTCAGTATTACACATTAATCTCTATATCCCTTTGCCCTCAGTATTACATATTAATCTCTATATCCCTTTACCCTTAGTATTACATATTAATCTCTATATCCCTTTACCCTCAGTATTGCATATTAATCTCTATATCCCTTTACCCTCAGTATTACACATTAATCTCTATATCCCTTTTACCCTCAGTATTGCATATTAATCTCTATATCCCTTTTACCCTCAGTATTACACATTAATCTCTATATCCCTTTACCCTCAGTATTACACATTAATCTCTATATCCCTTTGCCCTCAGTATTGCATATTAATCTCTATATCCCTTTTACCCTCAGGATTACACATTAATCTCTATATCCCTTTTACCCTCAGTATTACACATTAATCTCTATATCCCTTTTACCCTCAGTATTACACATTAATCTCTATATCCCTTTTACCCTCAGTATTACACATTAATCTCTATATCCCTTTTACCCTCAGTATTACACATTAATCTCTATATCCCTTTTACCCTCAGTATTGCATATTAATCTCTATATCCCTTTTACCCTCAGTATTACACATTAATCTCTATATCCCTTTACCCTCAGTATTACACATTAATCTCTATATCCCTTTTACCCTCAGTATTACACATTAATCTCTATATCCCTTTTACCCTCAGGATTACACATTAATCTCTATATCCCTTTGCCCTCAGTATTACATATTAATCTCTATATCCCTTTTACCCTCAGTATTACACATTAATCTCTATATCCCTTTACCCTCAGTATTACACATTAATCTCTATATCCCTTTACCCTCAGTATTACACATTAATCTCTATATCCCTTTACCCTCAGTATTACACATTAATCTCTATATCCCTTTACCCTCAGTATTACACATTAATCTCTATATCCCTTTACCCTCAGTATTACACATTAATCTCTATATCCCTTTGCCCTCAGTATTACATATTAATCTCTATATCCCTTTACCCTCAGTATTGCATATTAATCTCTATATCCCTTTACCCTTAGTATTACATATTAATCTCTATATCCCTTTACCCTCAGTATTACACATTAATCTCTATATCCCTTTACCCTTAGTATTACATATTAATCTCTATATCCCTTTACCCTCAGTATTGCATATTAATCTCTATATCCCTTTACCCTTAGTATTACACATTAATCTCTATATCCCTTTTACCCTCAGTATTGCATATTAATCTCTATATCCCTTTTACCCTCAGTATTACACATTAATCTCTATATCCCTTTACCCTCAGTATTGCATATTAATCTCTATATCCCTTTTACCCTCAGTATTACACATTAATCTCTATATCCCTTTGCCCTCAGTATTGCATATTAATCTCTATATCCCTTTTACCCTCAGTATTACACATTAATCTCTATATCCCTTTACCCTTAGTATTACATATTAATCTCTATATCCCTTTACCCTCAGTATTACACATTAATCTCTATATCCCTTTGCCCTCAGTATTACACATTAATCTCTATATCCCTTTACCCTTAGTATTACATATTAATCTCTATATCCCTTTACCCTCAGTATTGCATATTAATCTCTATATCCCTTTACCCTTAGTATTACACATTAATCTCTATATCCCTTTTACCCTCAGTATTGCATATTAATCTCTATATCCCTTTTACCCTCAGTATTACACATTAATCTCTATATCCCTTTACCCTCAGTATTGCATATTAATCTCTATATCCCTTTTACCCTCAGTATTACACATTAATCTCTATATCCCTTTGCCCTCAGTATTGCATATTAATCTCTATATCCCTTTTACCCTCAGTATTGCATATTAATCTCTATATCCCTTTACCCTCAGTATTACATATTAATCTCTATATCCCTTTACCCTCAGTATTACATATTAATCTCTATATCCCTTTACCCTCAGTATTACATATTAATCTCTATATCCCTTTACCCTCAGTATTACATATTAATCTATATATCCCTTTTACCCTCAGTATTGCATATTAATCTCTATATCCCTTTACCCTCAGTATTACATATTAATCTATATATCCCTTTACCCTCAGTATTACATATTAATCTCTATATCCCTTTACCCTCAGTATTACATATTAATCTCTATATCCCTTTACCCTCAGTATTACATATTAATCTCTATATCCCTTTACCCTCAGTATTACATATTAATCTCTATATCCCTTTACCCTCAGTATTACATATTAATCTCTATATCCCTTTACCCTCAGTATTGCATATTAATCTCTATATCCCTTTACCCTCAGTATTACATATTAATCTCTATATCCCTTTACCCTCAGTATTACACATTAATCTCTATATCCCTTTTACCCTCAGTATTGCATATTAATCTCTATATCCCTTTACCCTCAGTATTACATATTAATCTCTATATCCCTTTACCCTCAGTATTACATATTAATCTCTATATCCCTTTACCCTCAGTATTACACATTAATCTCTATATCCCTTTACCCTCAGTATTACATATTAATCTCTATATCCCTTTACCCTCAGTATTACACATTAATCTCTATATCCCTTTTACCCTCAGTATTACATATTAATCTCTATATCCCTTTACCCTCAGTATTACACATTAATCTCTATATCCCTTTACCCTCAGTATTACATATTAATCTCTATATCCCTTTACCCTCAGTATTACACATTAATCTCTATATCCCTTTTACCCTCAGTATTGCATATTAATCTCTATATCCCTTTACCCTCAGTATTACATATTAATCTCTATATCCCTTTACCCTCAGTATTACATATTAATCTCTATATCCCTTTACCCTCAGTATTACACATTAATCTCTATATCCCTTTACCCTCAGTATTACATATTAATCTCTATACCCCTTTTACCCTCAGTATTACATATTAATCTCTGTATCCCTTTACCCTCAGTATTACACATTAATCTCTATATCCCTTTTACCCTCAGTATTACACATTAATCTCTATATCCCTTTTACCCTCAGTATTACATATTAATCTCTATATCCCTTTTACCCTCAGTATTACATATTAATCTCTATATCCCTTTTACCCTCAGTATTACATATTAATCTCTATATCCCTTTTACCCTCAGTATTACACATTAATCTCTATATCCCTTTTACCCTCAGTATTACACATTAATCTCTATATCCCTTTTACCCTCAGTATTACATATTAATCTCTATATCCCTTTACCCTCAGTATTACATATTAATCTCTATATCCCTTTACCCTCAGTATTACACATTAATCTCTATATCCCTTTTACCCTCAGTATTACATATTAATCTCTATATCCCTTTACCCTCAGTATTACATATTAATCTCTATATCCCTTTACCCTCAGTATTACACATTAATCTCTATATCCCTTTACCCTTAGTATTACATATTAATCTCTATACCCCTTTACCCTCAGTATTACACATTAATCTCTATATCCCTTTTACCCTCAGTATTACATATTAATCTCTATATCCCTTTTACCCTCAGTATTACACATTAATCTCTATATCCCTTTTACCCTCAGTATTACATATTAATCTCTATATCCCTTTACCCTCAGTATTACACATTAATCTCTATATCCCTTTACCCTCAGTATTACATATTAATCTCTATACCCCTTTACCCTCAGTATTACACATTAATCTCTATATCCCTTTTACCCTCAGTATTACATATTAATCTCTATATCCCTTTTACCCTCAGTATTACACATTAATCTCTATATCCCTTTTACCCTCAGTATTACACATTAATCTCTATATCCCTTTTACCCTCAGTATTACATATTAATCTCTATATCCCTTTACCCTCAGTATTACACATTAATCTCTATATCCCTTTACCCTTAGTATTACATATTAATCTCTATATCCCTTTTACCCTCAGTATTACACATTAATCTCTATATCCCTTTTACCCTTAGTATTACATATTAATCTCTATATCCCTTTACCCTCAGTATTACACATTAATCTCTATATCCCTTTACCCTTAGTATTACATATTAATCTCTATATCCCTTTTACCCTCAGTATTACATATTAATCTCTATATCCCTTTTACCCTCAGTATTACACATTAATCTCTATATCCCTTTACCCTCAGTATTACATATTAATCTCTATATCCCTTTACCCTTAGTATTACATATTAATCTCTATATCCCTTTTACCCTCAGTATTACATATTAATCTCTATATCCCTTTTACCCTCAGTATTACATATTAATCTCTATATCCCTTTTACCCTCAGTATTACACATTAATCTCTATATCCCTTTACCCTTAGTATTACATATTAATCTCTATATCCCTTTTACCCTCAGTATTACATATTAATCTATATATCCCTTTACCCTCAGTATTACACATTAATCTCTATATCCCTTTTACCCTCAGTATTACATATTAATCTCTATATCCCTTTACCCTCAGTATTGCATATTAATCTCTATATCCCTTTACCCTCAGTATTACACATTAATCTCTGTACCCTTTACCCTCAGTATTACACATTAATCTCTGTACCCTTTACCCTCAGTATTACACATTAATCTCTATATCCCTTTACCCTCAGTATTACACATTAATCTCTGTACCCTTTACCCTCAGTATTACATATTAATCTCTATATCCCTTTACCCTCAGTATTACATATTAATCTCTATATCCCTTTACCCTCAGTATTACACATTAATCTCTGTACCCTTTACCCTCAGTATTACATATTAATCTCTATATCCCTTTACCCTCAGTATTGCATATTAATCTCTATATCCCTTTTACCCTCAGTATTACACATTAATCTCTATATCCCTTTACCCTCAGTATTGCATATTAATCTCTATATCCCTTTACCCTCAGTATTGCATATTAATCTCTATATCCCTTTACCCTCAGTATTGCATATTAATCTCTATATCCCTTTACCCTCAGTATTACATATTAATCTCTATATCCCTTTTACCCTCAGTATTACATATTAATCTCTATATCCCTTTACCCTCAGTATTACATATTAATCTCTATATCCCTTTACCCTCAGTATTGCATATTAATCTCTATATCCCTTTACCCTCAGTATTGCATATTAATCTCTATATCCCTTTACCCTCAGTATTACATATTAATCTCTATATCCCTTTTACCCTTAGTATTACATATTAATCTCTATATCCCTTTACCCTCAGTATTACACATTAATCTCTATATGCCTTTTACCCTTAGTATTACATATTAATCTCTATATCCCTTTACCCTCAGTATTACACATTAATCTCTATATCCCTTTTACCCTTAGTATTACATATTAATCTCTATATCCCTTTACCCTCAGTATTGCATATTAATCTCTATATCCCTTTACCCTCAGTATTGCATATTAATCTCTATATCCCTTTACCCTCAGTATTGCATATTAATCTCTATATCCCTTTTACCCTCAGTATTACATATTAATCTCTATATCCCTTTACCCTCAGTATTACATATTAATCTCTATATCCCTTTACCCTCAGTATTGCATATTAATCTCTATATCCCTTTACCCTCAGTATTGCATATTAATCTCTATATCCCTTTACCCTCAGTATTGCATATTAATCTCTATATCCCTTTACCCTCAGTATTGCATATTAATCTCTATATCCCTTTTACCCTCAGTATTACATATTAATCTCTATATCCCTTTACCCTCAGTATTGCATATTAATCTCTATATCCCTTTACCCTCAGTATTGCATATTAATCTCTATATCCCTTTACCCTCAGTATTGCATATTAATCTCTATATCCCTTTACCCTCAGTATTGCATATTAATCTCTATATCCCTTTACCCTCAGTATTACATATTAATCTCTATATCCCTTTTACCCTCAGTATTGCATATTAATCTCTATATCCCTTTACCCTCAGTATTGCATATTAATCTCTATATCCCTTTACCCTCAGTATTACACATTAATCTCTATATCCCTTTTACCCTCAGTATTACACATTAATCTCTATATCCCTTTGCCCTCAGTATTACATATTAATCTCTATATCCCTTTACCCTTAGTATTACATATTAATCTCTATATCCCTTTACCCTCAGTATTGCATATTAATCTCTATATCCCTTTACCCTCAGTATTACACATTAATCTCTATATCCCTTTTACCCTCAGTATTGCATATTAATCTCTATATCCCTTTTACCCTCAGTATTACACATTAATCTCTATATCCCTTTACCCTCAGTATTACACATTAATCTCTATATCCCTTTGCCCTCAGTATTGCATATTAATCTCTATATCCCTTTTACCCTCAGGATTACACATTAATCTCTATATCCCTTTTACCCTCAGTATTACACATTAATCTCTATATCCCTTTTACCCTCAGTATTACACATTAATCTCTATATCCCTTTTACCCTCAGTATTGCATATTAATCTCTATATCCCTTTTACCCTCAGTATTACACATTAATCTCTATATCCCTTTACCCTCAGTATTACACATTAATCTCTATATCCCTTTACCCTCAGTATTACACATTAATCTCTATATCCCTTTTACCCTCAGTATTACATATTAATCTCTATATCCCTTTGCCCTCAGTATTGCATATTAATCTCTATATCCCTTTTACCCTCAGTATTACACATTAATCTCTATATCCCTTTACCCTCAGTATTACACATTAATCTCTATATCCCTTTTACCCTCAGTATTACACATTAATCTCTATATCCCTTTTACCCTCAGGATTACACATTAATCTCTATATCCCTTTACCCTCAGTATTACATATTAATCTCTATATCCCTTTTACCCTCAGTATTGCATATTAATCTCTATATCCCTTTTACCCTCAGTATTACACATTAATCTCTATATCCCTTTTACCCTCAGTATTACACATTAATCTCTATATCCCTTTGCCCTCAGTATTGCATATTAATCTCTATATCCCTTTTACCCTCAGTATTGCATATTAATCTCTATATCCCTTTACCCTCAGTATTACATATTAATCTCTATATCCCTTTACCCTCAGTATTACATATTAATCTCTATATCCCTTTACCCTCAGTATTACACATTAATCTCTATATCCCTTTACCCTCAGTATTACACATTAATCTCTATATCCCTTTACCCTCAGTATTACACATTAATCTCTATATCCTTTACCCTCAGTATTACACATTAATCTCTATATCCCTTTACCCTCAGTATTACACATTAATCTCTATATCCCTTTACCCTCAGTATTACACATTAATCTCTATATCCCTTTACCCTCAGTATTACACATTAATCTCTATATCCCTTTGCCCTCAGTATTACACATTAATCTCTATATCCCTTTGCCCTCAGTATTACATATTAATCTCTATATCCCTTTACCCTCAGTATTGCATATTAATCTCTATATCCCTTTACCCTTAGTATTACATATTAATCTCTATATCCCTTTACCCTCAGTATTGCATATTAATCTCTATATCCCTTTACCCTTAGTATTACACATTAATCTCTATATCCCTTTGCCCTCAGTATTACATATTAATCTCTATATCCCTTTGCCCTCAGTATTACATATTAATCTCTATATCCCTTTGCCCTCAGTATTACATATTAATCTCTATATCCCTTTACCCTCAGTATTACATATTAATCTCTATATCCCTTTACCCTCAGTATTACACATTAATCTCTATATCCCTTTACCCTCAGTATTACATATTAATCTCTATATCCCTTTACCCTCAGTATTACATATTAATCTCTATATCCCTTTACCCTCAGTATTGCATATTAATCTCTATATCCCTTTTACCCTCAGTATTACACATTAATCTCTATATCCCTTTTACCCTCAGTATTGCATATTAATCTCTATATCCCTTTACCCTCAGTATTACACATTAATCTCTATATCCCTTTTACCCTCAGTATTACATATTAATCTCTATATCCCTTTACCCTCAGTATTGCATATTAATCTCTATATCCCTTTACCCTCAGTATTACACATTAATCTCTATATCCCTTTACCCTTAGTATTACACATTAATCTCAATATCCCTTTTACCCTCAGTATTACACATTAATCTCTATATCCCTTTTACCCTCAGTATTACATATTAATCTCTATATCCCTTTACCCTCAGTATTGCATATTAATCTCTATATCCCTTTACCCTCAGTATTACACATTAATCTCTATATCCCTTTACCCTTAGTATTACACATTAATCTCTATATCCCTTTACCCTCAGTATTACACATTAATCTCTATATCCCTTTACCCTTAGTATTACACATTAATCTCTATATCCCTTTGCCCTCAGTATTACATATTAATCTCTATATCCCTTTACCCTTAGTATTACATATTAATCTCTATATCCCTTTACCCTCAGTATTACACATTAATCTCTATATCCCTTTGCCCTCAGTATTGCATATTAATCTCTATATCCCTTTACCCTCAGTATTACATATTAATCTCTATATCCCTTTACCCTCAGTATTACATATTAATCTCTATATCCCTTTACCCTCAGTATTACATATTAATCTCTATATCCCTTTACCCTCAGTATTACATATTAATCTCTATATCCCTTTACCCTCAGTATTACATATTAATCTCTATATCCCTTTACCCTCAGTATTACATATTAATCTCTATATCCCTTTTCCCTCAGTATTACACATTAATCTCTATACCCCTTTACCCTCAGTATTACATATTAATCTCTATATCCCTTTTACCCTCAGTATTACATATTAATCTCTATATCCCTTTACCCTCAGTATTACATATTAATCTCTATATCCCTTTACCCTCAGTATTACATATTAATCTCTATATCCCTTTACCCTCAGTATTACATATTAATCTCTATATCCCTTTACCCTCAGTATTACACATTAATCTCTATATCCCTTTACCCTCAGTATTACACATTAATCTCTATATCCCTTTACCCTCAGTATTACATATTAATCTCTATATCCCTTTACCCTCAGTATTACACATTAATCTCTATATCCCTTTACCCTCAGTATTACACATTAATCTCTATATCCCTTTACCCTCAGTATTACATATTAATCTCTATATCCCTTTACCCTCAGTATTACACATTAATCTCTATATCCCTTTACCCTCAGTATTACACATTAATCTCTATATCCCTTTACCCTCAGTATTACACATTAATCTCTATATCCCTTTACCCTCAGTATTACATATTAATCTCTATATCCCTTTACCCTCAGTATTGCATATTAATCTCTATATCCCTTTACCCTCAGTATTGCATATTAATCTCTATATCCCTTTACCCTCAGTATTACACATTAATCTCTATATCCCTTTACCCTCAGTATTGCATATTAATCTCTATATCCCTTTACCCTCAGTATTACATATTAATCTCTATATCCCTTTACCCTCAGTATTGCATATTAATCTCTATATCCCTTTACCCTCAGTATTACATATTAATCTCTATACCCCTTTACCCTCAGTATTACATATTAATCTCTATATCCCTTTACCCTCAGTATTACATATTAATCTCTGTATCCCTTTACCCTCAGTATTACATATTAATCTCTATATCCCTTTACCCTCAGTATTACACATTAATCTCTGTACCCTTTACCCTCAGTATTACATATTAATCTCTGTATCGTTTACCCTCAGTATTACACATTAATCTCTGTATCCTTTACCCTCAGTATTACACATTAATCTCTGTCCCCTTTTCCCTCAGTATTACACATTATTCGCTGTACCCTTTTACATTGTGTTGCGTGCTCCTCCCCGACCCCCTGGTCACGGTGTACCTCCGAGCCCCGAGAGGAGTCACGTCATAAAAATATGTCATTCTGTATGTCAAAGATCAATGGTGAAGCCACACCAATTGTTACCAACAAACAAATATCGTATTAAGATCACACAAGAACAACAGTACAACAATAATAGTCATCAAAAGTACAATCAATATATCCTATGATGGTACCATCAGTTTCGTAACATATAACTCACTGTCCTCCAAGTGAGCGAAAAGAAAAAAAATTCCCAATATCTCTATTCCCCAGCTTCAAGCCAAAGTCGATTGGCTCCAGCGATCGACAGATCAATGTCCAATCGAGACCAGAATCCCGTTGGGTTGACAGTTCCAGTCCGGCTGCCAAAGCTGTGCAAATGCGCCCTCCAGGCGACTGGGAAATCATGTGACGCCCTCCCGGCGACGGGGAAATCACACCCTCGGTTATGGACGTTCCACAGCTCGCAGTCGGCAAACCTCAGATTTACCTTCAGGTATATCCGCGTTGCACACACACACCAGATACGTCTGAAAGCGGTGAAAACGGCTGACATGAAGCAATGAAAAACCTTGCGCGATGCGCAAAGGCTGACGCGAAGCAAAGAAACCTTGCTCGACGCACAAAGCGCGCGAGTCAAAATGGCCGACGGCCTTACTCGAGAGGTAATGGCAGTCCAATGATTCTCTTCGGAATCGACCGCAAAACCTGACACCCAGGTTGATCTGTCACAGCGATAACAACTCTGTCGCAGGAATCCCTTTCCTGGGAAACCCAAACTTCACTCGTGACTCTTGCTCACCAACGTTCGCTCTAGACCTCGAAGCGACTATGTTTCTTGTCCGACTCCACTCGCTCCGCCTTATTTTTCTCCTCCTCTTATTTGTCGTCCGGTTCCGGTTTCATTTAAAACTAACTTTTTCACCTTTTGGAACAGTTCATCTATATATATAAAACACAGTTTGTGTGTGTGTGTGTGTGTGTGTGTGTGTGTATGTGTGTGTGCGTGTTTGTAATGTTACCGATAGACTCCGAAACGGAGAGGCTCACGTGCTTGATATTTGGCATAGACATGGCCATTGAGCCTGGGACGAACATGGCCGAGACCATATTTGACGAGATCCATATTTTTTATTCATATTTACCTCAGCGCATTTCAGCGAAGTACCCGCTAATCTCAGCCAGTCAGAGCAGCTCGCTGATTCGCTCAGAGCGATCACGTGATGTTCCATCCCCGCCGCTAGACGGATTCGCTCAGAGCGATCACGTGATGTTCCATCCCCGCCGCTAGACTGATTCGCTCAAAGCGATCACGTGATGTTCCATCCCCGCCGCCAGACTGATTCGCTCAGAGCGATCACGTGATGTTCCATCCCGTCACACGTCACACGTTTGCACGTAATTCAGGGCGAAAAGCGATTGCGATTTTTGACCTTTATGCGATCGTGTTTTGTGTTGATTTTGTGCGATATGATTTAATTTTAATTCATATTTCGTGTTTACGAATTCGAATATGAAGGATTTCCCCTTTCCCCTTTCGATTTCGAATACGAATTCGTCTTTTAAATTTTAATTAATTAATGTCTTTGAAACAGCTGTGAAAAGTCTTTCCACAACCCTTCCGTAACCAATTGGAGCAGTTTATTGCTTTACCCTGGCTTTTAAAATCTGGCTTTTAAAATCTGGCTTTTTAAATTTAAAAAAACTGGCTTTTAAAATCTGGGACACGTTCAAAACAAACGAGATCCGCGAAGTGAGTTGGTCGAGTCGTGCTGACCAAGATGGCGACACGGCGGCTTCAGTTTTCACCGAGTATGAGCGTTCTATATATTTTCAATTCAGTGCGCCCGACTCGTTCACGTACTTGATTTGTGGCATAGACATGACCATTGGGCCTTCACGGTGTAATTTGTGCGAGGCTTTTGTCCGAGTGAGCTTGAGTCGAGAGGGCGAATGTACTGGTTGGGAATGTACGGGTCTCCCTTCCCCCGCCCGGCAACGCCGGTACTGGAGGGCGTGGGTCACAGGATCGGTGAATCTCCAAAATCCGCTTCGTGCTCTTGCAAAGATGCAGGACGATGTCGCGATTGTTGTGCTGCTCTCCGACCATGAGAACTGCAACGTCATTGTTGACTGCCCCTCCCCTTCCCTCCCCCTTCCTCCTCCGTCCTCCCCCTCCGTCCTCCCCCTCCCTCCCCCCTCCACCCTACCCCTCCCTTTTCCCCTCCCCCCTCCCCCTCCCTTTTCCCCTCTCCCCTCCCCCTCTTCCCCTCCCTCCTCCCATCCCTCACCCTCCCCATCCCCCCCTCTTCTCCCCTCTCCCCCTCCCATCCCTCACCCGCCCCATCCCCCCTCCTACCTCCCCCCCTCCCCATCCCCCCCTCTTCTCCCCTCTCCCCCTCCCCCTCTTCTCCCCTCCCTCCTCCCCCCTCCCATCCCTCACCCTCCCCACCCCCCCTCTTCTCCCCTCTCCCCCTCCCCCTCCCCCTCTTCTCCCCTCCCCCCTCTTCTCCCCTCCCCCCCGTTCCCCTCCCGTCCCCTCCCCTCCCCCGCCCGGCAATGCCGGGTACTTCTGCTAGTAAACAATAAACCTTTTGAAAACAATAATAGTACATGGAATCGAAAATGTTTACAGTGGATGAAAACCACAACAAAACCAGTGACAAATCCGTAACACTTCCCCCCCCCCCCCCCCCCCCCCCTCAAGAAAGAAAGTTTGAACATAGTGAAAACTTTCTTTGCAGGCAAAACTCTTTTTACAAACAAAAGTAAAACTCACACCCAAATCATCAATTCACGTGAGCAACAATAATTAATATTTCCCAAAATAAAGCAACAAAACTTCCAAACAACCTGCAGAAATTTCTAAAGTTAGTTCACTCTGGACAAAGCATCAGCAACGACATTGTCCCTGCCCTTTACATGCTCAATTTCCAAGTTGAACTCCTGCAAAGCCAAACTCCATCTCATCAACCTCTGATTTTTATTTTTCATTTTTTGAATGAAGGTTAAGGGGTTGTGATCAAAAATCCAAAACAAAGCAAATCTATAGCACTTTTTTGAATGAGGCCGAGCTGAGAGCCAGGTTTCATGATGGTTGGGTGGTGAGGCCTGGAAGTATTCACTACATGGACGCCTTTCGGAACGTGGAGTTCACGGTTAATCCATGTAGGAATCTTGACTCGGCTGCTCCGCAGCATTCAGTGCTGCAAACTCTTCCTAACTTTCATAATAATTACGGTTGGAGCACTTGTCGCTGTAGTCACGTGAATAGGGGTCTCCTTCTTGGCCACAACCCTGATAATCATCCCTTCGGGAGCTGCTGTAACTCTGGGAGCCTCCATAGTAATCTCGACTGCGGCCACCACCAAAACTACTACTCCCACCCCGGGAGCCATAGCCACCCCTGAAACTACCTCCATGTTTTCCTCCTCTGTAGCCCCCTTGACGCCCATGGACTGCCTTCTCTACTGTTATGGTCCGACCATCCAAATCCTTGCCATTCAAATCCTTTTCTGCATCTTTGGCATCCTTTGTGTTTTCAAACGTGACAAAGCCAAACCCTCTCGACTTTTGCGTCTCCCTGTCTTTCATCAGCAACACTTCCAAGGGTGGTCCATATTTGCCGAAGACAGAGTCCAGAACATCTTCCCTTGTGTTGAAGTTCAGTCCACCTACAAAGAGCTTGCCAACATTGCCTCCATTCATGACTTGTGTGTGCTGACACTTAGTTTCAGGTTACTTGACAAGAAGTGTCTGTGCAAAGTGTGACGTCAGTACCTTCCTCTTCTCTTCAGAGCGCTTCCTTCCCATAGCACGAGTCGCGGCACAGGATGGAAAGATACCCGGAATCTCCTGCTCTAACTGTGCAGTGTTCTTTTCCATACCAGGCTTTTCAACAAACATCGGGTTACCAGAAACTTGACCACCGGCCAAATCATTCCCGATAACAAAAGAGATTCCCTCTACAGGAAGAGTGGCTTGGAAACCTACAGTGACCGGTCCTGACACCAAATCAGACTTTAAATAGATGACATGAAGTGCAGCTTTAACATAGCCACCAACCCCCTGTAAAAGAACACTAACACCAGTTGCCATCTTCTCTGACAATGGCAAAATGCCCTCAAGGATCAAAGATTGATGTGCTCCTGTGTCCCTCAATACGCTAACAGGTCTCTGGTTCGTTAAGTCTCCATCCAGTGACACAAACCCCTCTGAAATAAAAGGTTTGTAACCCTCTTGAACAAGGTCGTTCTGTGATGCCGTAACTTTGGCATGGGAACCTTCACAAGGCATTGTCCACCAAGTACGATTTCTCGCATTTGCCAATGCATTCGGAGTTGTACTAGTCTGACTCCACTCCTGATTTTTCCTCTTCAGGGCATAACATTGGGACATCAAATGCCCACGTTTCTTTGAAAAAGCGCAAGTAGGCCCGGAGGAAAAACTCGTGGTCTGCCTCGGCCCCCCGGAAGATAAGTCTGTCTTGGAACTGTAGTCTTCTGATCCCTAAAAGTCACGGTATCAGATTTGTCCCCATAGTCATCTCTTGGCCGCCTCCATGAATATTTGTTCTCCGCACTGGATTTACCATAACTCCCCTGGCTAACTCTAGGCGGGAAGTTTGGTTTGTGGAACCCCATCCTGTGTGTCAAGGCAGAGTCATCTGCCATGGTTGCTGCCTCATACAACTCTGGTACTTTCTTTTCATCCAGATGTACTTTAATGTCCGTGTGGACACACTGTTTGAATTCCTCCACCAAGATCAATTGTCGCAACAGTTTGAAGTCTTTCCCAATCCCCTTCGAATCACACCACCGATCAAACATGGTTTCCTTCATTCTGGCAAACTCCACATGGGTATCACTCTCCCTCTTCCTGGCATTCCTGAATTTTTGCCGGTAAGCTTCAGGGACCAATTCATAGGCTTTGAGAATGGCTTTCTTCACTTTCTCATAATCTGCACATTGGTCAATCGGTAAAGCCGAATAGATATCTTGAGCTTTACCCACCAGAACACTTTGCACTAACATAGTCCAGGACCCCACAGGCCATTTTAGCATTTGAGCCACATTCTCAAAGTGTAAAAAAAACTTGGCGACCTCCTTTTAATTATTTTTTTTGTATACTGAATCGAGGCTCGTGAAATAGCTGACATTTACTTCACAAACAAATCAACCAGACAAAGTATAAAACACAAGGACACCAAGGACTTCCAGGACAGAAGTTGGTATTTCAAAAAAGGGGAATTGGGGTGAAATTAGCGGGGATAGAAAAGATCAAGGTTTTGGATGGGGGAAGATAAGAGATGGTGGTGAACAGCTGTTTTAAAGACCTGGAGGGTGGAGTGGGATTGAAGAGAGTGAGGGAGTTTGTTCCAGAGGCGGGAGAAAAGAGGAATGAAGGAGTGAAGGTGAGCAGAGAGTCTTGATTTTGGCAGTTTAACCATAAGAGGGTTGCAGGCAGATCTTGTGCGACCTGTAGGAATATTTGCTGGACAGAGCCTAGAGAGCTGGGGGGGGGGGCAAGGCCAGAGAGGAGTCGGTAGAAGACGGAAAGACCACCAACCTGCCTGCGGTGAGTGAGTGAGAGGCCCTTGGAGTTAGCTTCATCGCGGGAGATTCCAAGGGTGGAACCAGCCTCACATGCCTACCAACATCCCAGGTGTTCTGACTAGTTGTCGAACTAGCCGGCATGGATACAACTTCTCTCCGTTCTCCCATTAATTCCAGCTCCTTGAGTTTAACTTCCTTCTGATGCTCCAGGACACATTCCTTTAACTACCTTTCGGCTCTCCTTTCCTCTTCTCTTCTCTTTCCTTTGCTCTTCTTTCATCTTCAGCTCTCCTTTCCTCGGTTCTTCTCTCCTCGCATTCTCGTTCCACTCGTCTTTCCTCGAGTTCCCTTTCAGCTCTCCTTTCCTCTGCTTTTAACCTTTCCTGGCTCTGCAGTTGCATCTCCATTTTCCGGAGCTCCACATTTTCTTTTTCCTCGGGTAACCAATCCAAGGCTACCTCTGTCCATGTTCCTTGTCCCACCAGAGATTCTACCACCAATGTCTGCATCTCTGCTTTCTTCATATTAACTCGGACCTCCAAGTTAAAATGTCTGGCCAATATCAAGTTGTTTTTTTTTGGTTTTTTTTGTATACAGAATCGAGGCTCGTGAAAGAGCTAACATTTATCACAAAAATAAATCAAAGTGACAAACAAACAAAGTATATAAAAAGGGGAGTGGTAGACAAGATGGGGACAGAAGGGGAAGCACATAAACACAACATTTGAGAGCAGGGACATCGGGAATGTGTGGGAGGGAGAGGGATTGGGGGAAGGCGGCGTGGGAAGGGGGAGGGGGTGGGAGAGGTATAAACACAGTACACCAAGGACTTCCAGGAAAGAAGTTGGTATTTCAAAAAAGTGGATTTTGGGTGAAATTAGCAGGGGTAGAAAAGATCAAGGTTTTGGATGGGGGAAGATAAGAGATGGTGGTGAACAGCTGTTTTAAAGACCTGGAGGGTGGAGTGGGATTGAAGAGAGTGAGTGAGTTTGTTCCAAAGGCAGGAGAAAAGAGGAATGAATGAGTGAAGGTGAGCAGAGAGTCTTGATTTTGGCAGTTTAACCATAAGAGGGATGCAGGCAGATCTTGTGCGACCTGCAGGAAAAATTTGGGGGACAGAGCCCAGAGAGAGCTGGAGGAGCAAGGCCGGAGAGGAGTCGGTAGAAGACAGTTCCGAAGAGTTCCGATCTTTTTAACGCTTGGAACTGTGCCTCATTAGGGGACGCCGCAAACTGTTCTGCGTCAAACACCATGGTGACTATTAGTTAGCACCTCTTAACCTTCACACAAAAATTTCCAATTTTTTTTTATTTTTTATTTGGGAATGTTCGAAAAATGCCAAATTTGGGTATTTTGGGAATGTTAGGGAATTCTATCCCAGACGCATGTTAGGGAATTTAATCCCGGATGAATGTTATCAGGGAATTTAATCCCGGACGAGGACCCCAATTTCAATTTGAGCCAATTTTGGACGAGTTCCCAATTTCTCGGACGAGCCCCCAATTTCTGTTATGTGCTCCTCCCCGACCCCCTGGTCACGGTGTACCTCCGAGCCCCGAGAGGAGTCACAGCAGAAAAATGTGTTATTCTGTATGTCAAAGATCAATGGTGAAGCCACACCAATTGTTACCAACAAACAAATATTGTATTAAGATCACACAAGAACAACAGTACAACAATAATAGTAATCAAAAGTACAATCAATATATCCTATGATGGTACCATCAGTTTCGTAACATATAACTCACTGTACTCCAAGTGAGCGAAAAGAAAAAGATTCCCAATGTCTCTATTCCCCGGCTTCAAGCCAAAGTCGATCCGCTCCAGCGATCGACAGATCAATGTCCAATCGAGACCAGAATCCCGTTGGGTTGGCAGTTACAGTCCGGCTGCCAAAGCTGTGCAAAAGCGCCCTCCAGGCGACTGGGAAATCATGTGACGCCCTCCCGGCGACTGGGAAATCACACCCTCGGGTATGGACGTTCCACAGCTCGCAGTCGGCAAACCTCAGATTTACCTTCAGGTGTATCCGCATTGCACACACACACACCAGATACGTCTGAAAGCGGTGAAAACGGCTGACGTGAAGCAAAGAAAACCTTGCATGACGCGCAAAGGCTGAAGCGAAGCAAAGAAACCTTGCTCGGCGCACAAAGTGCGCGAGTCAAAATGGCTGACGGCAGTACTCGAGAGGTAATGGCAGTCCAATGATTCTCTTCGGAATCGACCGCAAAACCTGACACGCAGGTTGATCTGTCACAGCGATAACAACTCTGTCGCAGGAATCCCTTTCCTGGGAAACCCAAACTTCACTTGTGACTCTTGCTCGCCAACGTTCGCTCTAGACCTCCAAGCGACTATGCTTCTTGTCCGACTCCACTCGCTCCGCCTTCTTTTCCCCTCCTCTTCTTTGTCGTCCGGTTCCGGTTTCATTTAAAACTAATTTTTTCACCTTTTGAAAACAGTTCATAAACAATAAACCTTTTGACAACAATAATAGTACATGGAATCGAAAATGTTTACAGTGGATGAAAACCACCACAACGGAAGTGACGAATCCGTAACAATCGGTATTCCACGGTAATCTCTCAAAGATTTTACCTCCGTATTACACGGTAATCTCTGTACCCTTTTACATCAGTATTACACATTAATCTCTGTACCCTTTTACCCTCAGTATTACACATTAATCTCTGTACCCTTTACCCTTAGTATTACACATTAATCTCTGTATCCCTTTACCCTCAGTATTACACATTAATCTCTGTACCCTTTTCCCTCAGTATTACACATTAATCTCTGTACCCTTTACCCTTAGTATTACATATTAATCTCTGTACCCTTTTCCCTCAGTATTACACATTAATCTCTGTACCCTTTTCCCTCAGTATTACATATTAATCTCTGTACCCTTTTACCCTCAGTATTACACGGTAATCTCAGACTCTGTACCCTTTTACCTCTGTATTACACGGTAATCGCTGTACCATTTAACATCATTATTACACGGTATTCTCTGTACCCTTTTACCGCAATATTACACGGTAATCTGTACACTTTTCCCTCAGTTTCCCCAACTTGTAGTATCATGACATTCCCCATTTAAATGAGTTCCCGAAATAGTACACAGCACAGACCCGGCACGATAATGTGAAGAGCAAGGTTTGGAGGGAACGACACGTACCGGGTCCCGGGTCCTCATCCTCGGGTGGACCAACCCTGGACCCGCGATCTGAGGGAGAATCTCCCGGAACGACCAAGTTTCCACCATCGGAACCGCTCGTGGATCCCGGGGGGTTCGATCTGTGATCTCGGTTCATGGCGCACCGAAGGGGGCACACTGTAAGGTACGGTACTGTAAGGGAGAGTGTGGTACGGTGCACTGTTTATACACGAATACAAAGTATGTGTTGTCGTAAAAGCGAACCACGTGCCACATACCTTCTTCAAACGATATTACTGCCGATTTGAAGACGGCAGATTCGACACTGTCACGTGACCTCCCCAATCGCCATGGAAACCGAAATGCGCGGCTCTCAAACTATTTAAACTCCTTCGTACGTCTGTTCCTTTAGAAATACCAACAATTGTTATAATTTACATGGAATTTGAACAACCACAACAGCTCATAAAATAAAGTACTTTTTGTTTTTCATTTTAAAGTTTTCATTTCACACTATATTTGATGACGGCACAATCACGTGACCTCCCGATTTTGTCCAACGATCCATTCGTCTCCAGCGCAATATTTACACGGAATGTGACAAAAAAATAATGAACTTGTTATTTTTTTCTTCTTTCTTTTTACAATCCGCCAATGTCAATAAAATCCCGTTGTTCTGTAAGGCCTTAAACACCCCTTTTAACAACAACAACACCAAAGACAACAGCGTCACGGGCTATATATTTCCGGTCCCCCCCTCCCCAATTACTCATAACACTGGTCTGCGTTTGAAACAAATTTCTGAGGTCAAGGGGCTTTTTTAGTTGTTCTTTTATAATTTTTGCGTGCTGAATTCAAAAATGTAACTCAATCACCATCTCTTATCTTCCCCCATCCAAAACCTTGATCTTTTCTACCCCCGCTAATTTCACCCCAAATCCACTGAATTTGAAATACCAACTTCTGTCCTGGAAGTCCGTGGTGTCCTTGTGTTTTATACTTCTCCCCACCCCCCCCCCCCCTTCCCACGCCTCCTCCCCCCAAGCCCTCTCCCTCCCACACATCTCCCGATGTCCCTGCTCTCAAATGTTGTGTTTGTGTGCTTCCCCTTCTCTCCCCCTCTCGTCTTCCGCTCCCTCTTTTTATATATTTTGCTTGTCTGTTTGATTTGTTTGTGAAATAAATAGGCTCTTTCACGAGCCTCGATTCAGTATACAAAATATATATATATATATCGAGTCAGGTTTTTATGCTATCTCAATTTTAAAAAAAAGATAATTCGAAAATAATCGTAATGAAATTAGCAAGTTTCTTTTTATTAAACAGACAAATTGACAGAAAATGTACAAAGTATGTAAAAAATGGTACACGAGTACAGTTAATGTGGAAGAAAGGGCTTTCTCAAAGAAAGACTTTCGTCCGTGTTCCACAGCTTGAACGTCTCTCTTGAGGCACCAGCAGTAGTCCTCGAGCATGTTCACATCCCAGCGGCCCGGGTACCTCTCTTCCCAGAGCTGTAGATAGAGTTTGGCCAACTGAACAATAGGCGCCATGTTGTTACCCAAGGTCAAGTGCACGCGCGCGTGCGTTCAAGCGTGCATGCAACTTACTGCTATTAGGGACGGGTTTATTTTTATGTTCCTGAGTTTCATACATTGTTTAGTCAGTTGCGAATGAGTGAAAGTTGGGATGGATGAGTGGAAGTTGGGATGGATGAGTGGAAGTTGGGATGGATGAGTGGAAGATCAATCACTCATCCATCCTTCCTTCCACTCATCATCCATCCCTCCTTCCTTCCTTCCACTCATCCATCCTTCCACTCATCCATCCTTCCGCTCATCCATCCCTCCGTCCACTCATCCATCCTTCCTTCTACTCATCCATCCCTCCTTCCACTCCTCCATCCCTCCTTCTAGTCATCCATCCTTCCTTTCTTCCACTCATCCATCCCAAATTCCCCTCATCCATCCCAACTCCCACTCATCATCCATCCTTCCTTCCACTCAACCATCCCAACTTCCACTCATCCATCCTTACTTCCACTCATCAATCCTTCCTTCCACTCATCCATCCCTCCATCCACTCATCCATCCTTCCTTTCTTCCACTCATCCATCCCAAATTCCACTCATCCATCCCTCCTTCCCCTCCCAACTTCCACTCATCCATCCTTACTTCCACTCATCAATCCCTCCTTCCACTCCTCCATCCCTCCTTCCAGTCATCCATCCTTCCTTTCTTCCACTCATCCATCCCAAATTCCACTCATCCATCCCTCCTTCCCCTCATCCATCCCAACTCCCACTCATCATCCATCCTTCCTTCCACTCAACCATCCCAACTTCCACTCATCCATCCTTACTTCCACTCATCAATCCTTCCTTCCACTCATGCATCCCTCCTTCTACTCATCCATCCATCCTTCCACTCACCCATCCCTCCTTCCACTCATCCATCCCTCCATCCACTCATCCAACCTTCCTTCTACTCATCCATCCCAACTCCCACTCATCATCCATCCTTCCTTCCTTCCACTCAACCATCCCAACTTCCACTCATCCATCCTTACTTCCACTCAATCCTTCCTTCCACTCATCCATCCCAACTTCCACTCATCATCCATCCTTCCTTCCACTCATTCTCCATTCTTCCTTCCACTCATCCATCCCAACTTCCACTAAGCGAATGCATGCAATGCGATGCGTGTTATGCTAGTTACGGAGGTTGGGTAACAACATGGCGCCTGTGAATCACATGACAGCGCTTAACCAATCATAGGGCAAACCAATTGAAACCGGGTTGATCTAACTCTCTCTATATACGGCTCTGTCTCTTCCATCACTCGAATATCCTGGTGGAAGCGCTCTCCTTGCTCCTCGCTGAGATCACCGCAGTTGTCCGGAAAGTAGTCTAAATGCGAGCTGAGAAAATGCATCTTTATGGACTTGCATGCACCAAGAGCCTGGAAGGTCTGCAGGAGCACCTCGACAACACGTTCGTACTCTGGACTTCGGTGGTTGCCCAGAAAATTCGTGACGATGGACTTGAATGCGACCCAGGCATTGATCTCATTGTCCTTCAGACTTTCGTCGAATTGAGCATCTTTCATTAGCTCCCTGATCTTTTGGCCGTCAAAAATACCTGCTTTCAGTTTGGAAATTTCTGATTCAGGAAAGCGAAAGCTCGGCCTTCTTTGTTGAGAGCTCTGACGAAATTCTTCATTAGTCCGAGCTTGATGTGCAGCGGCGGAAGTAGAATCTTCTGCGGATTCATGAGATCGTGTGACAGAACGTTGTGCGAACCTGGTTCCACACCAGGTCTTGCTGGACGTAGTGTTGCTTGTCTGCTCGGCTGTCCCACAGAGCCGAATGAGGCCGCAGCCACATAGCCCATGTTACCCCCCACACAAAGTTGTATTTGTATTTGTATTTGGTGTAGCCGCCTTGTAGACCCAGTACTAGGACTATAACATATAAAGAAGTTTATTAACTACTACTGGTGTCAATACTGAGTATGGTATCACATCGCCACCAAAAATACAAACATTTAAAATTATTTAAAATATAAAATACTTCACTTTTTCTTACTTAGATTTTACTTTTAAAAAGTACCTAGGTTGACACCAACATACCTTTAGGTCTCCACATATCATCCAATTGTGATGTTTGTACTTCAAAGCAGTTAGCAAAAGCTCCACATTACTATAACTTTCAGTCATCTGCACCGAGTGACCCACCGGAACAGACACGACCTTGTTACCATTGTAGAGTATACTGCTTTCAAGCTTCTGCTTGAGGAATCTATGAAGAGCCGCCATTATGTAGGGTCATACGCTAAACCCATAGCTGCAATGAGGTCGTTGACGTTGTTACAGTAAAACCAGCGAATCTTCTTCGTCTAACATGAAATATTCCCGAAACTCTTCTTCACGGCTGCGATACCAGAAGAATGTTGTTTCTGGAGTTAACAAACGATTTTCGCGAAGACGTTACCATAGCAACTGAGCAGATTCTTTGGACAAGCACAAATCTCTTGTCAAATCGTTCAACCCAGCTTGGCTCATTATGTAGCATAAACGCCTTCAGGTGGGAGTGGGTATTGCAAGTCTCACCCTTTACAGTATTCGCAGTCGGCATGTTTTTGCTTCATGCATGTAACCGTTGTTTTTTTATTTATTCCGGGAGCGATTGAGGCAGCTGTCAGTTGCTTATACACTGCCCAAATAAAGTTATGTCAGAGGAACGTATTGCACACTTGGAACAAGATCACCCGTTATGCAGGTACTCTGCAGAATTTACACCGCTACCCCGGTCCCCACACCGCCGAATGAGGCCGCAGCCACATAGCCCATGTTACCCCCCACACAAAGTTGTATTTGTACCACGAGTAAAGTATAAAAGCGTTTATAGCTGGAGTACCCGGCGTTGCTCAAAAGAAAAATAAACATTAACGTATTTGAAATGAGGGCAAATATAATGGAAAAGAAATTACATCCAAATCAGAATCCATTACAAATGTCAAATCATCATTTTACCTTTTCCTTGAATATCTGCTGGTGATAGTGCTGTTCATCACGTTTGAGTTAAGTATGATGACGTTAGGAAGAAGAAGAAGCCTTACCACCAACTTCGACTGCTTCTAGAATTTTGTTTGTGTTCAAACGTCTGGTGGTTGTTTTGTATTTATTTATGCGAATGTGTACTTGTATATAACTGTCATTAATCAAAACGGCTTAGGCACTATAGAGCGATTTTTTTGTTTTGTTTGTTTAATTTAATCGAAAAAAAAAACGAACTTTTTTTTTCTATTATTATTCTTTTTTGCCTAAAACACTCCCAGGCACTCACTGATGAACCTCAAAGTTTGACAAAGATCCGTTCTGCTGTCTGAGAAAAATGGCGACAGACAGACAGACAGACGAACAGCTCTTATATCGTAGAAGAAGATAAAAAGAACAGGCTTTTCCCACTTCTCACATTACTTACTTCGTAAACGAATAAACATTAAGTCATGAAGACAATAACAAAGAAAGTGAAAAGACAACATGAGGATGAGGATGTTATGGCCCAAACTATTTCTACGTTGGAGGGGGTGTGAATGAAGTAGAATGTTAAGGTAGTATGGTCCAAGTCGGTTAGAACATTTTCTGTAACTAGCATGAGGATGTCCTATTTTAATGTATGCCCCGCAGTAGAATTGACAAAGGGATTATTACACAGGAAAGTGCAATTCATCCTCTTCATAAACCAGGCAAGTTAAGAGGTGAATTTGGCTGGTCTGGCATCCCGTGTGTGGCTTCAAAAAATCTCGCCGGAGACCGCGATGGCTTGACTGTCACTGTGATGCCACCACAACAGCAACTGTGTGCCGTATGCTTGGCAGAGGCAGGCAACGCAGAGTCACTTCGTGCTGGGAATAGAAAGAGAAGGTGGGGGGAGAGAGGATGGGGGAAGGGAATGTAGGGAAGGGGAGAGGTGGAAGGGTGGTTAACATTCTACCTTTTTCAGAATCATTGGAATCTCCCGCGATGAAGCTGATTCTGAGGGCCGTTCACTTACCGCAGGCAGGTTGGTGGTCTTTCTGTCTTCAACCGACTCCTCTCCGGCCTTGCTCCCCCAGCTCTCTCTGTGCTCTGTCCCCCAAATATTCCTACAGGTCGCACAAGATCTGCCTGCAACCCCCTTATGGTTAAACTGCCAAAATCAAGACTTTCTGCTCACCTTCACTCCTTCATTCCTCTTTTCTCCCACCTCTGGAACAAACTCCCTCACTCTCTTCAATCCCACTCCTCCCTCCAGGTCTTTAAAACAGCTGTTCACCACCATCTCTTATCTTCCCCCATCCAAAACCTTGATCTTTTCTACCGCCGTGAATTCGCCCCAGATCCACTTTTTTGAAATACCGACTTTTTCCTTGAAGTCCTAGCAGTTGTCCTTGTGTTTTTTTTACCTCTCCCACCCCCCTCCCTCCTTCCTTCCCATGCCTCCTCCCCCCAAGCCCTCTACCTCCAACAGATCTCCCGATGTCCCTGCCCTGAAATGTTGCACTTCTGTGCTTCCCCCTCTCTCCCCATCTTGTCTCCCGCTCCCTTTATTTCCTCTTATGTGTCGGTTTTTTTAATTTTTTTTTTTTTGTCATTAATGTTAGCTCTTACACAAGCCTCGATGTTGTATATAAAAAAAAAATTGCGGTGGAGGAGAGGGAGGGAAGGGAAGGGAAGTGGGGTGGGGTGGCGGCGAGAGGGGAAGTGTAAGGGCTCATTCATGTGTAAGGTAAGGGGTTTTCATGACCTATGAGGGGTAGGGGAGGAGCGAGGGATGCTCGGATGCTGCAGGCACCAGTTGGAGATGAACGCTCTTTGCTTTCAAATGAAAGGCTGCACTCTCTGACTTCCAGGTGCATTGCACTCATCTTTGGTAGTGCCTTTCGGCAATCTTCCTCTCAAAGTGGATGCTACTTCTACCCCTACATCCTTAAAAATCTTGCCCATCCCCACAATGTTAAAGATCCTGGCCCCATTGCCACCCCACCTCACAGTTGTGTGTGAAAGTTGATGTGCTTGTGGTGCCTTATTTTTTATTTTTTTTCCTGCACCAAGGATGTATTCTTCATTTCATTTGTTTTAGTCTGCCACTCGTATGGGGATTATCCATTTGTGTTGTCTCAAGTGTCTAATAAACCTTTACTTCTTAAGAATGCGTATTCCCAGATTCGGCCTTCTCGCAGGCTATCCATTCCAGCCCATGGAAAATCCCTGTGTGAGATATAGATTGGTTAACAAATTCACCACGTCCGGGCGAAGCTTGGTTTTCCACTTCAACGTAGCTTCATAAAGTAATAAAAACATTTTAAATATATAAAAGTATGTTGGGATGGTATGCCAAAAAAGTATGTAAACACGGTACGGATGGTCACAAGAATATCATATGAACCAATCCCTACATATTTCTTCGAGTGTTACATCAATACATCAAATAACAATACATCTCTCGATTTGGTTACCTTAATCGTGTGTGCTTCCAGATTATGTCCAAACAATTCTTGTATTTCAGTGTTTTGTTCATTCTTCTTTGCTTTTGCTCGTAGTCATTTAGTTACACTTCCTGTTTGGTAGCTGATTCTTTGTCATTTAAGGAATTTCACCACAAGTGCTAGCTTTTTGGAAATGCCACTACACTCATTATTCCACAAATGTGAACTATTATTTATACTTTAATTCGAGGTTTCACGCTTGTTTTGGATATTATGTGAATGTGTTAAGATGTTCCACCTTCAAACTATGTTGTGTTTGGGACTTGGGCCTCCTTCAGCCATCTACATATCGAAGGAAATAAATGTCGTGTTGATCGATTGTTCAAACCATAAATCAACGATAATCGATATGCCAAAAGAGTATCATTCACAGGAACAGGCACAAGAGTATCATTCAAATATATAAATAAATCCATAAAGCAACCATTTCTAATATGCTGACTACTTTGAAAGCATTCTTCAAAAGATAGACACTGCTTCCCCAAATCCAAATTAATAATTTAATTTCCATATACAAAATGAGGAAGATAAGTTTAAGAATTCCGACATTTGTCAAGATGAAATTCAGGAAGAACCAAAAGTTAGAGACCATTGCCATCGTACATGTAAATATTGAGGTTCTGCTCATCAAAGTTGTAATCTCATTTGTCAATTGTCCATGTAGTGGTTCAATAATCACTTCCCCAGCATATTTCCCACCGATCTGGATTTCCTTCGCCTCCAAGATCTCCTGATGACCTCTCACCGTTTGGTGTTTTAGGTGAGGATTTGTTAAGAAAACTAGAGCAATGTGACTGTCGCAAAAATGCCTCCACGTAGTTCTTTCCTGTGACAATGGATAGATGACCTCGTTCACTGGCCTAAAAATGAACAGGTTTGGTTTAAATCCCTTCAGCTGTTTTGAAGTGTCACACTTTTAACACAGGACAGGTTTCACATCGATCGGAGAAGAGATAGTTTAAAATATCGGCTTTCAAGCTAATATGGCTGCCAAACCACGTGACATATGACATCAAAAATGTACACTCTACATATATATGGGTATGGGATCATGTTTGTTAAGTTTCGTGTTGATCGGATAAGGTTCGTTTTTCTATCCAAGATGGCTGCCAAACCATGTGACCTATGCCGTCATCATTTTCAAACTATATGCAACAGTGGTGTTCTATGACATTTGTAAAATTTTGCATATATAGGGTAAGCGGTTTGAGATATAATTAGTTACACTTTCCTTCAATCCAATATGACTGCCAAACCATGTGACCTATGATGTCATAAATTTAATATTTCAATACAAATGGATCAGAGATCATGTGCATGCAATTTCAGATTTTTAGGATAAGGCATTTGTTTAAAACATTTTTGGCTGGTATACCACTTCACCAGTGATGTCATAAGCCTGGTGTTGGCTTAACGGTTAGGGTGCCGGCTTTGGATCCTAGGATCCCGAGTTTGGATCCCGGTCGATCGTTGAATTTACGCCGGGGGGGGAGGGGGGGGGGGGGTTGACTCAGCCTGTCATCCTTCCGAGGTCTGTAAATTGAGTAACAGTTCACTGGTAAATGGGGCACTGCATCAGCGGCACAAACGCACTTCCAGAAAAGTGATGCAACCAGCAACCACAGGCTGCATATGAAACAACAACAACAAACATATCATTGCAATGCTTTTGTTCCCCATTGGGAGTAAATGACAATGTGCCAAGTTTCAATTTTTTCCATTCAGCGGTTTCCGATAAATATTGTTTAATTATTTGTTTAATCCAAGATGGCTGCCATACCACATGACCTATGATGTCACAATTATCATGCCATTCTGCATGGGTGTCACTCCTACCCTGAAAGTTGTTTCTCAATCGGACATGTGGTTGCTGAGAAAAACGAGGTTTAGCCCGTACGGACGGACAACCCAAAAACATAATGGACAGACGGACACCCCACCTTCGGGGGCAGAGGCATAAACATGTTTTCAGAGAACTGAACTGAACTCAAAAATGCTGTTATTTCCAGAGTCTCATGTGAAACGCTTCATTCTGTCATCAAACGATTCGATATGTAACCATAAGTGTGCACAATGTAGAGGACATTTCAAACATTTGTTGCAGTCCAAACAAAACTTTATGGGTTCCGTTATGCATCATATAAATTATATGGTCTTGCATTAAAAAATAGATTTAGCAGATTTACGGTAGAAAACAATTTCAAATCTGGTACATTTTTGTGACTCACCCTGTACAATAAGCCACCTCGCTTCCCAGAGAATGCAAATACAAAATGGCACATTTACCAAAGGTGCTGTTCAAATATAAATCCAGGCATCACAAAATCAAGCAAAACAAATTAAAGTATGGACAAGAGGAGCACATGGAGAAATAACTTCCATTCAGCCCTATTTTTACCCCCGCCACAAAAGGTGGATGGAGGTTATGCTTTCACCCCCGTCTGTCTGTTTGTTTGTTTGTTTGTTTGTTTGTGAACAAGATCTCAAAAAGTTGTGGACGGATTCGGACGAAATTTGGCATAGAGGTAGTGTATGTGCCAAGGACGAAATGATTAGATTTTGGTGAAGTTCCGGATTTGGATCCGGCTACTAGAATTTTTTCGGTGATTCTTCACCATTGGGAGATAGGGACAAAAACGACATACAACAGGATATGTCAAAAAGTTGTGGACATATTTGGACGAAACTTGGTGGACCGATGGGGTATGTGACAAGGAAGAATCGATTAGATTTTGGTGAAGATCTGAATGTGGATTCGCATATGAGAATTATTTAATTTGTAAGTGATTCTTCACCATTGGGAGATAGGGCCAAAAACGATATACAGCAGGATATCTCAAAAAGTTGTGGACGGATGATTTTGATTAAATGTGATTCTGTATTGTGATTTTCTGGGATACAAAACGTAAACTGTTCACCTGGCAGAGTTATGCTCTCTACTGAGTGCCGTTCTAGTTGAACTTGTAGACATCCAACTCAAGCCACATCGAGTACAGAAAAACTATTGAGTTTCGACCCTTCCAAATGAATTTTTTAAACAAAACTTCCATACAAGCGGTCCTACTTTTTCTGATCCGGTGGCGTTTCCCCATTGTGACGACATTCGGGCTGCATGATACAACCCAGGACACGTTTCTGAATGGTGTTGCTAAGTTTAATTGTGTGCGACTTCTCTAGATGTTGTACATGTGAGTATATTTTAAAAAACAAAAAATAATCACACACTGAGGGCGACATAACGAAATGTGCACCACGATTAGTGAACATTATTTTTCAAAGTTTATTGTCACTATACAATCATAAATGAGAAATACAGGCAAATAAAGTCTCCCCACTGTATTACATGAACACAACATATACCAGCAAATAATAATACAAGTCAAAATCGATTTTATGAATCTGCAGTGACAACATTGCTCCTTCCAGGTGCTTCTCAAAGGTGCAGACAACTCCAAATTACCCATAATCACTAAAATGAAATGCTCAACCATAATTGGTAAATGCATGAAGAAACGAGATAAAACAAGGGTATGAATAATGACAGCACCTGCACCATGATACTATTTTACAGCAGAAAAAGGAAAAGCAGAGATTGACAGAAAGAGAGAGTCCTGGAAAGGGGGTGGCGGAGGGGAGGTCAGCTGCGACAAATCGTTGCACACGCATAAATAATTGTGACACTGCGTTTTTCCCTAATTTTACAACTGCACCGAAAAACAGCAAGCCAAAAAGCAATGAAATGTATATTTATACATGTTTATGCCACACTGACCCATGTAAAAGCGAGCGTATTTAAGAACGAGCAAAACAAACGACGTCGCAAACTTTCTGCCGCTCCCGGTCAACACAAACACGACGTACAGTCCAGTCTGCAAGAAAGTCCACTTTGTGGCAACTATCAGGAACTTTGAATGCAAAATCCCTCGTGCAATATAGTTTCTGTGATTGTGCCATAATCTTCACTGTGATCGAATGGGTTTTGGACACACGGGAGCAAAAGTTTGATATCTTTTTTTGAAGACAAAAAAAAAAAAAAACTTTCATTCGAAGCACGCACAAGGAAACGTCACGTTCATGTGCACAAAAAGCAGAGCATGTTCCTCTCCCTTACAAAGCTTGGTGCTGTGAATGAACTTCAATGTACCCTCAAAGGGAGAAAAAAACCGATCTTCAGGAATTATACACATACACATTATATCCAAAATAAGATCTCAATATTTTACACATCTCCCATCTCTAAGTCTCTCACCATCTCTATTTACAGAAGTGCAAAATGTCACGTTTATTAGATAATCACTTACCAAAAACTTCTGTCACGCAAAATGCACAGTCTCGTCTAGGTTAAGATGCACTTAGGATAATTAACCATTTCAGACTTTGGTCTGCTGTGGGGCTTGAACCATGCGGGACAATGGCAGGATCGTCCGACCGACTCCCCCGTAAGCTCTTCCACGGTTAGGACCGGCCGGCTGTGCGGTGACGAACGGTGATGACGAACGGCCAGTCGCCGTTTAACTTTGGCGCTCGGCAAAAAGCACTGACACTAAACGAGGAAAACATTGAAACAGTCCGCCGAGCTTTGTCAAGAGCCGACGATAATTTGCTCGCCAGTTTCATTTTGAATACTCGGGCGTTTCCACCGCCTCCCCCACTTTATACTGGCGATTAGAATGTGCAGTTGAATTTCCAAACTCGGCGCTTTATAGATGCACGAAGGAAAACATTTGTGATATCGAGACACCATTTGCAAAACATTTTCTGATCATCATGCGAAATGTCAAAGAAAGCTAGAGCAATGCGACTGTGTCACCGATATGCCTCCGCATAGTCTCACAACGGGTAGGTACCCTCGTTCACTGTCCTAAAATAAACAAGTTTGATTTAAATCCCTTCAGCTGTTTTCAAGTATCACATTTTCACCAGCCATGACAGGTTTCACATCGATCGGTGAAGCGGTTTCAGAGAAGGGATTTCTTTAAATATCGACTTTCAAGCTAATATGGCTGCCACACCACGTGGCATATGACCTTTAAAAATGTACACTCTGCATATGTATGGTTAGGGGATCACGTTTGTGAAGTTTTGTGTTGATTGGATAAGGTTCGTTTTTCCATCCAAGATGGCTGCCAAACCACATGACCCACGACATCATCATTTTCAATCTATATGCAGCAATGGTGTTAGATGATATTTGTAAAATTTCGCATCATTAGGGCAAGCGGTTTAAGAGATATCATTATTTTAAAATTTCCTTCAATCCAATATGGCTGCCACACCATGTGACCAATGATGTTTTCGTGGTCATCTATTAATCGCCATGCCTAGTCAATGACACAATGACACACAATGACAGTCAATGTAAAGTTTCGAATCAATTAATTTGGTGGTTTGGGAGAAGATTTGGGTTTTAGGTTAAATCCAATATGGCTGCCAAGCCATGTGACCTACGATGTCATAAATTTACTATTTCAATACAAATGTGTCATAGATCATGTGCATGCAATTTCAGATTTTTAGGATAAGGAATTTGATTGAAACATTTTTGGCTCGTATACCACTTCACCTATGATGTCATCATTATCATGCCTTTGTTCCCCATTAGGAGTACTTGACAATGTGCCAAGTTTCAATTTTTTCCATTCAGCGGTTTCCGATTTTTAAAATTATTATTATTTGAATTTAATTTAATCCAAGATGGCTACCATACCACTTGACCTATGACATCACAATCATCATAAAAACATTCTGCATGGGTGTTGCTCCTACCCTGAAAGTTTGGTCTCAATCGGACATGTGGTTGCTGAGAAAAACGAGGTTTCGCCCATACGTATGGACGGATAACCCAAAAACATAATGCCTCCGGCTCACCTTTGGGGGCGGAGGCTTAAAAAAATGACAATATTTTTTCAAATATATATGTATATGTATGTATATATATATATATATATATATATATATATATATACAGTGGTACCTCGGCTTACGAGTGCCCCAACGTACGAGTTTTTCGGGATACGAGCCGTCGCTCGGGCGGTTTGTTGCTTTGGGATACGAGCCGAGATCCGATGTACGAGCTCAAAAAATTTATTTTTTTGAATTTTCCGGTTGTGGCTTCCGGTTCCGGTCACGCGGTTATCTTGCCGTGAAAGCATCTCTGCTTGGATATAAAACACGCAATCGTCGAAATACATGAGCGAGGAATCTCCTTGCTCCAGCCGGTGACGTCATCGGCGGGGATCCCCGCCTCCAGAGTGGCTGGTCACGTGACCGCCAAAGCGTGTCGCGCGTGCGGGTATAATGAGCTACACCTGTGGATCACGTGACCACGGAAGCACGCCTCGCTTGAGAGGCATGGCTTTCGGTTTGCGTTTTGCTTTATAAGGCGCGATAAATGGGCTTTTGAGTGTTAGCGGTTCATGGCGTTGACGGTTCATGGCGGTTCATGGCGGTTGACGGTTCATGACGGTTCATGACGTTGACGGTCAAAAACCCATTACATCAATTTTACCAGGCACTGTACAGTAAGTACAGTGGACACCAAATGCACGGTGGAAGGCTAGAAGTAGAAGATCGTCCAAGACAAGTGAGAATAAGCCATACTTTGGAGGAGATGACGTCATTCGCTGGTCCGATAACCAAAGATGTGGTATAAAAAACCAGGTGAGCTAACAATGCAGCAATGAAGGAATTCGGCCAAGGCACCGGCACACAACGACCTACCTACATCGAAAGATTCAATGCCAATGGTGACAGAAGCCAAGACGGCCGGCTTAAACACCGCCGAAAGACCACGGTGTACCAACTTACGATGCAGAACATCTTGCACTTAATATGATGACAACAGGTGCCATCCTCTGACGTACCATTACAGGTACAGGTACAGTACACGTGAGCACAGAGCAAAAGTTCACTGAAACCGAGATTAAGAAAAAAGAAAAAACACCTCGTGGTCCGTGCTCGATATCCGAGTTTCAATCTTTTCAAACACATGATGCTCTCGGTCACGGTATCTCCTGCGAGCTGCTTCTCCTTCAACCACACAAACAACAACTTCTCCATATCTTCATGGATAGAGGTCCGGAGCTTTGAAATAATCGTAACGCCCTTGGCTGGCGTTATAGCCTTTATGGACTCCTTCTGCTTCAAAATCGTACATATCGTAGAAGGAGTACGATCGTACTGCCTCGCCAAGTCGACAACACGCACACCTCACCTGGCATGCTCTTCTCCTCTGCTTAATAAAACCAGTTTATTTCTTTACATTCTCTTGTATTATGTACAGTATATACGAGGTCGTGCTTGTTTATACATTATTTGTTATTTATAAAGTACATTTTTGTTATTTAAAAGCACCTAACAAAAAAAATTGGTGTTTTTTTTTTGAGGCTGGAACGGATTAATAGCATTTCAATGCATTTGAATGGGAAAATTTGCTTTGACTTACGAGCGATTTGGCTTACGAGCTCCGTCACGGAACGGATTAAACTCGTAAGCCGAGGTACCACTGTATATATATATATATATATATATATATATATATATATATATATATATATATATATACATACTCTGAAGCCTTGTTTAAATGAGTTTAAAAATAAAAATGTTACTAAACAAACTCGTTGCGGACAAATGAATATGCACCACGGTTTCACATACTGGATAAGTTTGCAGGCGATGTGAAATAAAGTCCGTGAAATGGAAACGACGTAAATTTGTTCCAATTGTACCTTATATTTCTTTTTTTGAAACGGCAACATCAACAACCTTACACTGTGATAAGGTTACAATAATACTAATTTCCACCACTGCCATCCAAAAGATTATTTCAACACATTATTCGATGGTTTCAAAAACAGAGAAGCAGAGAATTTGAATGCGTGCACATTAAGCACTCCATTTATTTTTTTTTAATTACAAAATCCCACGGTAAATGGGTGCGAGCAACTGAAAACCAAACCGGATCGGGATGCGACCGATACAAAAAGTAAGGCCCGAGTTCGAGGTCAAAACAACATATAAAGGGGGCAGCCCCAACGCTGTGACATGAGCAAAAGTTGCACAATCAAAGAACATGCACTCCTCGGTTATCAGAGATGATCACAGATATCTACGTGGCTGCACAAGTCACGAAAACATCTTTCTATAATTCACCAAATGTCCGTCTGTCTGTCCGTTCCCAGGTACTGCAAAAACGGCTGAACCGATCGCAACGAAATTTTGGGTGGGTAATTCTGGGACTCCCTGGAGTAAAAAAAAAAATTTCCAATTTTCTAAACACGATGGAATAATATTTACCGATATGAACAGTGATGTGGCTTTTATTGAAATTCTACAAATACTGTTTAGATTTTGATGATGTGCGTGTGACATGATTTAACGGATGTTTATATAAATCGTTTGAAATAAAAAAAAGCCTTCAATTTCTGATATTTTGCCTTTTCATTTGGGCCTCCCAATTTAAGCCCCGCCCCTAGGGCGGGTACCGTTGCTAGTTATCAAAATTCCACAAAGTACCATTCGACTAGGGCCTCCATTCCTGTCAAAGAACACCGAAAATAGAGGTAATTTAGGCATTCGTTACGGACCCCAATTGTGGACAAGTTTTACTTTAAGGTCACTCTGAGCCTGAAGGAGAGTTTACAGAAATATCCGGTTTACACAAAGTTTACAGAAAATAAAAATCCAGGAGGGGGTTATATATTCTGAGTATGAGATTAAACAACACAAATACTAGTCCTATGCTCCGATACACTATCTGTCCAGTGTTACCTGCACCCTATTCCACACTTCACCTGCTTTTCAGCTTATCCTCTTCTCGCATGTCCTTCATCAACTTATCCCACTTATCACATCTGTATGTCCCTACTAACGTTGTCCGTCAATTCGTTTCTCATCCAATTCGCCTGCTGATTCTCTCTACGCCATCCCGACCTCTTACTCTTAGATGAGCTACTAACTCTTAATCAAAGAAGAGGCTTTTAAGGTAGAAATAAAAGGCAGGATAAATTTTCCGATGTTATTTTTGGTTAAAGCATTTATTTATCGCCTGGCGATTCAAAAGGGAAATCATTATTTTCTCTAACAACTTCAATCTCTTCTCCTACAGTGCAAAGGATTGCAAAATCAATTTCTCCGAAATGATCGAGATTTTAAGTGCTACAGTCAATACAAGTCTTTCGATCAATCGTCGCAGCTATTACAATCAGTCTACCTGCACCTTCTCTTAAAAGAGGTTACACACAAACTTTAACCGCAGGTAGCACTATCTCACCAACGGAGCGGAGCGAGACACCTTCCAGACCCCCACACTTCCTGACGTATAATATTCCGCAGTAAAGTACAACAACCAAGAAGAAGAAATTTAGAAAACTGAACAATCAGAAAGGAATTCCACAAAGGGAGGAAAATGGAAATTCAGTAGGTGGGACTGGAGGACAGAGGGAAGGGGTGAGGAGGGGTTGGGGTAATCCAGACCCACAACTCCCTGCCAAAAAAAAATCCGCACTCAGATTCCCATCGATTCCTTGTGAAGAACACACAGCGACATCACTAAAGACTAATAAATGATAAAGTAATAGTTTGGCATTAAAATAAAGTATAAATGATTTAAAATCGTTTTTTTTTTTCCTTACATGGAGCAAATTAACAAAGTGAAGTAAACGAAGTTATATTCTCATCTATCCCAAAGTTCACAGTAAACGGTGTTGTAGCATACATGGATATTGCAACTCATTCACAACGATCCTCCAATATGCAGCAACACAGAATTTTAGTTGAATATTTCTTCGTGAAGAATACTGGTGGACACAATTAGTGAAAGAATAACGATGACGTGCTCAAACAGCAAGCGAGGTGTCACACAGTTTACGTAAGCAGCGCGGTGCGTTTACGCAAGTCGACAAAACGACCGATTGTGTCAAGTACGTGAAGAATGAAGTCCTAATGTCAACAAGGGGGCAGAAAGTTGGAATATAAATTCCAGAAATTCGGAATCGTAAATTGCATTTTGAAAAGGAAGCAGAATTTAGAAAGAAAGCTGGGAAGGTGGCAGCTCAAGAGGCAGATGTCGAGAGAGATGGCTCTGACCACTTAATTTAGAGTGAGCATCCACCATTGATGGGACAGAAGAAGCAAGGTGTTCATGGAAGAATAGCAGGGGCAGAAGTCATCAAAAGATGCTCAGAAATCAGAGAATTTGAGAAACAATAATGTCTGAGGTCTGCAACAATGATAGATTCCATCAATGTTTATGATGGAGAGAAGAATGACAGATATGTAGTTGAGGCGATCAAACTTGGAACCCTTCTTGGAAAGTAAAGATTTGAAAAGAATTCAGATGTTTCAAAAGTAATCCTTTACTATATAAATGATAAAATGATCACCATCCTCCATCCTTTTGGAGAGACTAGGGGACCCGTTGGTCCATTGGACCAAAATTTCATTGGTCTTCACGGCCTTGTAGCATACCTGCCTGCTGGACGGGGGGTCGTTTGGGTCATCAGAGTCTTTTGGGTCATCTGGGTCCTTGGGGACTTTTGGGTCGTTAAGGACTTTTGGGTCATCTGGGTCTTCGGGGACTCTTGGGTCTTCGGGACTTTTGGGTGATTTGGGTCATTGGGGACGTTTGGGTCATCAAGGACTTTTTGGGTCCTTGGGGACTTTTGGGTCCTCAGGGACTTTTGGGTGATTTGGGGTCCTCAGGGACTTTTGGGTTGTTGGGAACTTTTGGGTCAACAAGGACTTTTTGGGTCCTTGGGGACTTTTGGGTCCTCAGGGACTTTTGGGTGATTTGGGTATTTTGGGTCATGAAGGACTTTTTGGGTCGTTGGGGAATTTTTGGTGATTTGGGACCTAGGGGACTTTTGGGTCATGAAGGACTTTTTAGATTCTTGGGGACTTTTGGGTGATTTGGGTCCTCAGGAGCTTTTGGGTCAACAAGGACTTTTTGGGTCCTTGGGGACTTTTGGGTCCTCGGGTCTTTTGGGTGATTTGGGTCTTTTGGGTCATGAACTTTTTGGGTGATTTGGGACCTAGGGGACTATTGGGTCATCAATGACTTTTTAGATTCTTGGGGACTTTTGGGTGATTTGGGTCCTCAGGAACTTTTTGGTCATCAAGGACTTTTTGGGTCCTTGGGGACTTTTGGGTCCTCGGGGACTTTTGGGAGATTTGGGTCCTCAGGGACTTTTGGGTCAAGGACTTTTTGGGTCCTTGGGGACTTTTGGGTCCTCAGGGACTTTTGGGTGATTTGCGTCCTCGGGATATTTTGGGTCTGAAGTGTTAAAGGGTCTTCCAAGGTCGAAGGGGTCTCAGCAGTTTAAAGGCTTAAAAGGTACATTTCAATAGTACGTAATTCATAGACACAAAAAGTATGCCTCACACACACACAACTCATCCATTTATAGTATCCATATGTGCACCAGTGATACATTTGAGGATCTGCCATCAGGATTCAGAGAATGGTGAAAGGCTTGAGATGTTTAACTTCAGGAGAGTTTGCTGTTGAGCCGTGGCTCGTCAAATAAGTGATACGTACTGCTGCTGGCTATACGGAGGGTCTGTAGATTCCCATTTATTAGGTTCGTCTTCCAGGTGGACAATGGAAGCTGCTATTTGGCAGTTGCCTCAAGACACACCTCAGTAAACCAGTGTCGGGATATCAAATTGGACAATAGCTTGTGAAAGGATGAACAGGAGAGAATGCAATTTGTTGAGAGCTGCTATTTGTTGTTGAGAGTTGAGAGAGTTGAGACATGCAAGACATGTCGATGGTCGGAGCCAATATGATAATGGAGATAGCAGATTTCAGGATATACCAACACGAATTCTTGGACTTCTCCATACATGTCGGCATGATTGATGGCCGTCTGAAGATCGTCAAGTAGACAGACGTAGTCAGAAAGATAAAATCAAGAAAGCCAAGAGGGAGATGGACTTACATTATCAACATTTGCTGCAGGTTTGTTTATTTGAAAAGCTAGGCCTTGCGTGATGAAAATAAATGTAATAATTAGTTGCACCATAAATTGACCATTTATTTTTTGGGGAATTTGTGAGGGTGGGAAGGGAGGGAGGGGGGGGAGTGCAGCATAAAGGACAAAATATTTGTTAAACAACAAATGTTCTGCCTCCAATTGTTGTTTTCAGCTATGTTGAAAAATCCCCCCAAATAAACAACAACATCAAAGCCTTGGCCTGCCATTCCTCACGTACTAAACAAAGAAGAACACTGGACAGAGGTCATCACAAACATTTAACTGACACGTACACAATAGGCTGTCGCTCTTTCGTCATTATCTGCATATATTAAACAACCTTTTCAAAGCACCATTTAAAATAGCCAAAGTTAAAACCTTCAACTCAACAATAGGTGCCTTTTTTTTTAAATCGACATGATACAAAACACCTTTGGAGGAAAAGAGGATTATAGATTGTGTACAATGACAAAGCCTGGTTATCATCCACAGGTGTTTCGGTGTTTGATCCCTGTCCTCAGGTTCATCCATCTCTAACCAATGCACAAAGCAGGTTACGTCGAGTCAAGTTACACTCGTACTCGACAATCTCCCGAAACCCAAACTCCATCCCCCCCCACATTAAAAGAAACAGCAAAGCCCTCTCCTCAAAGTGAACACAAATAAAATTAAAGATAAAAAATCACTGTAGATAACATGCTAGTTTCCACAATAGGCACTAGGAATTGTGCATATTTAGAGGAAAGGATTTTCTTTTCCCTTATTTACATAACTTCATCAGTTGCAATGGTCACTTAATTCGCAAGAACTCAAATTTTTCCGGTTTGAAAGATCTTTGTATCGGATAGGAAGAAAACAACATAAGCCAAGAGGTAAATAGCAGCCCCCGAGGAACGAGCTTAAAAAGGTGCACAGCACGAAGGTTTGGCCATTTCAAAAATGACCCGAGAATGGATTCCATCCCTAAGAAAAAAACAAAAAAAAAACACAACCCTTCCAACCCTAAAAAGGAAAAAAAAAAACATAACCCTTTCACGTTCAGGCTTTAAAACCCAAATATGATCAACGTCGGGTAGGATCACAACATACCAAAATGTTCCCAATAATACGCCACCATTGCAGAAGTTAAATTCGAAGAATCGCACCTCTTTCGTTTCCGGCATGCTATTCAATTACAGGCCCTTCCGTTTGTATCAGTAGGACATGAGGAAGAGAGAGAAGGGAAATAAAACGAAGTGCCAAAATGAATCGTTTACAAACGGTCCCCAAATAAATAAAAGGCCCCATATACCGAATGCTGGGAAAGGATCAGCAAGCAAACTGAAGCAATGCGGAAGCAGAGGCAGCTTGCGATTGCGGGTGGTAGTATTTGCAAAGGGGGCGCGAGCACTTCCCTTTGGCAGCATCTCGGCACACGGTCACTTTGTCATCCACAACTTCCACGTGATCTGTGCAGGGCGACATACAACAGATGGACTGCTCACTTTCAGGTGTGAGGCTTTTGATGCCAAAAATAAATAAATCCGGTAAATTAGAGCAAGCGCTCCTGGAAGGACAAAGTGGTGTTTCTAATTTTAAAAATGTTTCCCTTCAGACAGTTTTCAAAGCAAACTCAAAAGCTTCACAATCATGGAAAATAAACTTGTAAAATATTTAGTGGTTTACCTACATCTCTGGGTTGAGTAGTCCCCAATTCGATTGGAAATGAAGCCAATTTTGGCCTGATTTTGGTGCTCGCAAGACATGATCCACAGACATATGGGATGACTATTGAAGACACTTTTCAAGCCTCGTGAATGATCCTGAGCAAGTCAAATAAAACCTTCCCATTGCTGCCTAACAATAGTTAGAGTGCATTAAGGACGAGTGCGATTTCATTTTTCCCTGATGTTGTGCTGAGAGTGTCCAGGTGAGTGACGAGTTTATTTGTTTTACCTCATTTTATAATGATCCTCCAGTACCAAGACCACAACTTGTAGATATGATCACCATTCACACAAATGCACATCCCTAATTTCCTTTCACCTCCTCCATCCTTTTTCTGCTTCTGCTCGTCGCTATGAAACAAAGTATCGTATTCCTTGGAAATTTCAGTTTAGATTTTGCCTTTTGCTGAACCTTGCTCTTCCATGAGCCTCGATCTTGTATCGATGGAAAAAATAAATCAAAGCGGGATGTATCCGGAAGTGTCATGATGGATGGATATTATTAAGCTGTTGTGCAACTTAATTTGCCAGTTTGTAATTTTATTTCATTCTTCATCTGTCTGTATTTCCTGTTTGCATGGTTGCATCCTTGTGAGCCAATTCTTAGTTTTCCTGTTTGCATTGAAAATTTTTCTCAATTTGCCAGTTTGTAATTTTATTTTACGAGTGAGATACCCGTGCGGTGGGAGGCCAGAAGCAAACAGACAATGCAGAAACGGCGAATGCTAAAGCATGAAACCAATAAATTCCACATTCCTGTAGCACCGTGGTTCTTAACCTGGGTTAGACCGAACTCCAGGGGTTCAGTGAGCCAGTCTCAGGGGTCCTCCGAAACGCATTGCAATTTAAAAATTTTTTTTTTTTAAGTTTTGTATCAATTTTGAATCTATGTGTAATTACGCTTATTATTATTTTGCTATGTATGTTACGAACGAATGGAAATGTTATTTGTAATTGTATTCCCATCCCATTCATGGTTTCTCTGGTCTGTGTTTAAGATAAGTTGTTTCACACTGACTGTCGTAAGTTGAATCAATGACCAACTTGCGAATTATTCTGTTGATGGTGCTTACTTGCTTACTGGATTTTGGACTTTGGAGGTGTTCGGAAATTCCAGTGAATAGCCTCGATTAGCTTGCCGTGTGCCGTGCGTCATTGGCTGCGCCTTACTTTGGAGTTACTGATTAATTGAAAAGTAAGTTGGAAATGTTTGTGGATATGCAGGGCGGGTACAGAGTTATATTAAAGTCAAAAGTGGATGGTGATTATAAAATATGATTGAATTACTCAGAAAATTAGGTGGAGGTGATATAACTCCTTTGGTCGCAATTCAAAACTAACAATTCGCAGTGTTCTATGTAATATTATCATGGGATTAGAGATGACATAGAGTTGAGTAGATAATAAATCCCATCATCGTAACTATAAGTTATGTTTTCTTTGTTAAAATTTCTCAGTTTTCAGAGGGGTACTGATTATATTTAAGCATGTTCCTTTTTTAATTTTTGTCATATAATTATTTGCCCGAACTCAATTAAGATCAGTTTGTTCCTTCTTTTTTTTTCTTTTTTTTTTTGCAGTATGTCGAGCAAAAAAAGGAAGTGGTCGGAGAATTACGTGCGGTATGGGTTCACGTGTTTGACGGAACGGGGCGGAAGTCAGCGTCCTCAATGCATGCTTTACAATGTCAAGTTGAGTAACTCCAGCCGAGCACCAGCAAAACTACGGGAACACTTCAAAAAACTGCACAGCGAGGGGCAGTACAAAGACACAACGCTGGATGAATTCAAAATGAAGAGAGTCCGATTCGACGCAAGTGCTACCTTGCCCACTCTCGGCTTCGTTCCAATTGACAAACCGATCCTCACCGCGTCGTATGAAGTTGCGTACCTGATCGCAAAGCAGGGCAAACCGCACACCATTGGCGAGACACTCATCAATCCGGCCGCATTGAAGATGGCCAACATCATGCTGGGAAAAGCTGCTGAAAACAAGTCGTCTCTCGTTCCACTCTCAAATGACACCATCAGATGCAGAATCGACGACATGAGCGACGACATCCTCGCCCAGGTAGTTGCAGATTTAGTCACGAGCCCGACAAAATTCAGCCTTCAACTCGACAAGACCACCGACGTTTCGAATTACCCCTGTTTTTGCGAGAACACCAGCATTGCCATGCAACGCACTTCCAAGAGTCAGAGTTCATCCTCGCCTTGGCGTACGTGGCTGACATCTTCGACGCACTCAATCATCTCAATTGCCAGATGCAGGGCGGTGGAGTGAATGTCATCGAATCTGAAGAAAAGCTGAGTGCTTTCTGAAAGAAGTTACCGTTGTGGAGGCGGCGAACAGAGAACGACAACTTCGCAAACTTTTCGCTACTGGACGAGTGCGTGAGCGGGATCGAAGATGAGTCTGAAGTTGGAGGCACTGCTGTACCAGGGGAGCTGAAGCAAGCGATTGCCACGCACTTGGTTGAGCTGGGAAAGTCATTCGACGGCTACTTCCCCGACCAAGAGCAATACCCAGCATGGGTGCGGCAGCCGTTTACCTTCGACGTTGCAACGGCAGATGTCAACAACCAATACCTCGACGACCTCATCGAACTTCAGCAGAGCCAGACTCAACAACAACTCTTCGGCACAACGCTCTCAACGTTTTGGTGCCGCCAAATGGAAGGGTATCCTCACATCGCTAAAATTGCCCTTGAGATCCTCACGCCGTTCGTTACAACGTATCTCTGCGAGCATGCGTTTTCGAAACTGGTGGACATTAAAACAAAGAAAATGAGCAGGCTTGCATGCGAAAATGATTTGAGGGTGGCCCTTGCCAAAACAAAACCACGCATTTCCCAGATCGCCTCCCGAAAAGAAGAACAGAAAACGCATTAAGATGCAATTCTTCTTAATTTTTTGGTCAAATTTGAGGGGTTGCGCGAGTGTTCGGTGGGTTTCGTTAGGGTTCGGCACCTTTAAAAAGGTTAAGAACCACTGCTGTAGCACCTCCAGTCACACGTCAGACATGGACAGCAAGTTTGTGAAGGACTTCCATGAAAAATGTACCCGTTCGCAAACAAACGTTCGCAAAAAACGTGTTCCATTCCCAGTCAATGGTGAATCTGCATATGTCGATCCGCGAATTCACATTTAGAAAGTAGAAACCATCACGGCATTTCGTCATTCACTTGAACTCGATATCTCTTTTTTAATTCCAAACAGCATAACTCCAATCACAAATTAAATAACATTAATATAAAAAATAAACTTTTAACAACATTCGTGACAAAAAAAAATATTTAAATCCTGATATGAAGTTCCGTACTGTTGGGTGAATACAATTACAAATTCAAAATCGTAATTGTATTCACTCAATTCCAATCATCAATTGATATAACAAAACGATTAACACAATTAACGTTGAACGATTTAACATTACGAATGAATGACGGTTGTATTGGGATATTATCAAACCCGCGCATTGCCGTCATCTGTCCACTTCCGGATTCGCTGCAAGTTCGTAATTCTCATCAAAATCTAAACAGTATTTGTAGAATTTCAATAAAAGCCAGATCACTGTTCATATCGGTAAATATTATTCCATCGTGTTTGGAAAAACTGGAAAATTGGAAAATTGGAAATCTTGGGAAAACAATATACCCTATTTTACTCCAGGGGGTCCCAGGATTACCCACCCAAAATATCGTTGCAATCGGTTGAGCCGTTTTTGCGGTACCTTCGAACGGACAGACGGACATTTGGTGAATTATAATAAGATTATACCACGAGCAGGGCTACCTGGCACTGCCCAGGAGAAGAGAAAAGGGGAGGGTTGGTTCCCGGCACTGGCTGGGAGAGCTTTTCCTGGCGGTGGTTTTGACCATGAAAGGGTAGGAATGAAACACAAAAAAAAAAAAAACTTTTTATGACGTTTCAACGTTTTCAATGCACATATGCCAGAACCCCTACGTACTTTGTTCCCCGTGCAGCGCCGTTCTTTAAAAAATATATAAAAATTCTATGATTTTCAGATGTACACACTATATATACAGACAATTTCCTTGTGCGAAGGTGGGGGAAGGGAGGGTAATTTGGGGGGAGGGGGGGGGAGGATTTTTTTGGTACCCTTGCCTTGACCCTGGCTCCTCCCAGCACTTATACAAAATGTGTTTTCAGCTGTTTTTTCCCCCATGATTGTTCAGAATTACACAAACAAGCATACAGAGTTTCCTTGAGGGGGGATTATGCGGCGGGGGAGCTTAAAAACTCGCCCAGATTCTGAAGTTTGTAGACCTGAAAGTTGGGGCCTTGGTTTTAGTTTATTCTAAATTTGCCTGTTTTTAAGCAGCCGGACTCCCACTGCGTGGAGTTTTGCAATCACTTCTGTGTGTGTGTCTATCTGTGTGTCTGTCCGGGCTGAAACTTTTTTCACCATTTGAGTTTTGTCATCAAATTTACAACAAAGCTTTATTATAAGAACTAGCGTGACTCGGCGCGCTCCGCGCGCCTCACCACACATCGTTTCAGAGGGGTAGGCACCTTTGACCATTTCGGTGTCTTTTGGGTTTCATGGTGTTTTGGGTCTTCAGGGCCATTTGGGTCTTCAGGGTCTTTTGGATCCTCTGGGCCTTTAATGGTATTTTGGGTATTTGAGGTGTTTTGGGTCTTCTGGGTCTTCAGAGGCTTTTGGGTCTTAAGGGTCTTCGGCGTCTTTTGGGTCGTCCGGGGCTTCCGGAGCTTTTGGGTCTACCGGTTCTTTTGGTTCTTCTCTGTCTTGAAGGGTCTTCGGGGTCTTTTGGGTCTTCGGGGTATTTTTGGTCTTCGGGGTATTTTTTGTTCTTCGGGATCTTTTTGGTCTTTGGGGTGTTTTGGGTCTTCGGGGTGTTTTGGGTCTTCGGGGTGTTTTGGGTCTTCGGGGTGTTTTGGGTCTTCGGGGTGTTTTGGGTCTTCGGGGTGTTTTGGGTCTTTGGGGTGTTTTGGGTCTTCGGGGTGTTTTGGGTCTTCGGGGTGTTTTGGGTCTTCGGGGTGTTTTGGGTCTTCGGGGTGTTTTGGGTCTTCGGGGTGTTTTGGGTCTTCGGGGTGTTTTGGGTCTTCGGGGTGTTTTGGGTCTTTGGGGTGTTTTGGGTCTTCGGGGTGTTTTGGGTCTTCGGGGTGTTTTGGGTCTTCAGGGTGTTTTGGGTCTTCGGAGTGTTTTGGGTCTTTGGGATGTTTTCGGTCTTCAGGAGGTTTTGGGTCTTCGGGATATTTTGGGTCTTCGGGATGTTTTGGGTCTTTGGGTATTTGGGGTCTTTTTGAGCCTCAGGGCCTTGAAGGGTATTTTGGGTCTTTGGGGGTCTTCAGGGTATTTTGGATCTTCAGGGGTCTTGGTGGTCTGAAGGGTCTTGGGGGAATTAAAGGGTCATCAAAGGTCTGAGGGATCTCAGCAGTCTTAACGCAATTAAGAGGGTTAATTAAGAGGGTGGTAACTTTATTTGAAGAAGAAGAAGACGTTTTCGTCGCATATAAACATACATACATAGCGACATAACCATATACGTTTGCTCTATTATAATAAGACTAGTGGGGTCACCGGTGGGAATCCCACGGGCATGGACGTGTGTGACATTTCAACATATTGAGTTGGATGCTGCACCTGCATATTCAGTTTCACAAAATGGTTACTGGCAATTTATCAGATGCACAAATGATGTAATCGACACAATTACACAATTACACACACACACACACAATTACACACACACACAATTACACACACACACACACACAATTACACACACACACAATTACACACACACACAATTACACACACACACACACACACTGTTGGTCATAAAGATGGAATAAAATATTTTTGACACGATTCCACAGTTTCTTTGGTATTTGACAGTCAACGTGTAAACAAAAGGGTAATTGAGTGATTACATAACGTTTCCCCATTACACAGGTGATATGATAACATTGAAAAAATGTGTATTACGTAATAATTTTTTTTGTTAGGGACTATAAAAGCCCATGCATGTGATATTCTGTCCCTTTCCCTGATTCAACACTGTGTTAAACGAGGCTGGTTTTTTTTCGAGTTCCTTGTACCGTTTGCAAGAAAAATCGGTAGAGACGTTCCCTGGGCTATGCCTGGTCCAACGGAACCAGCAATACGCGAGAGAGTGGTAGCACTGCGGCAGGAGGGCTACAAACAGAGTGATATCGCAGATGTCGTCGGGATATCACAGAGTACAGTCTGTAAGATCCTGAAACATCAACGTGAGGCGGGGAATGTGCGGCCGCGGAAACCTCCAGGACGTCCAAGATTAACCACGAGACGAGATGATCGCCAACTGTTGAATCTCTGCCGCAGAAACCGGAAAATGCCGACGAGTCGTCTTCGTCGCTTGTGGAGGAGACATCATGGGATCCACGTTTCCCGGTCAACCGTTAATCAGAGATTGCTCCAACATGGTTACCGAGCACGACGGTTGACTAAATGTCCACGCCCGGCTGTTCGCCACAGAGTTGCTCGTCTTCGCTGGGCTAGGGAGCACAGAAGGCTTCATCCTGGACACTGGCGACATGTTGTCTTCACGGACGAGAGCCGCTACATCCTTGACCGTACAGATGGGAGACAACAAGTTCGTCGATTACCCGGGGAGAACCTTCATGATGACTGCATCCACGAGACGACTCAAGGTGGTGGCGGCTCAGTGATGATATGGGCCGGCATCCATTATGGAGGGAAATGCCACTGGTGGTTCCGGATGGAAACGTCAACGCCGTCGTGTACCGGGATATCTTGGAGTACCACTGCCTTCCACATGCAAGACGAGTGTATGGACACAATTTCCGACTGCAGGACGACAACGCTAGACCGCACAGGGCCGCTGCAGTAAGGGAATTCCTTGAGGCAGAGGGCGTGGAGCAGTTGCCATGGCCAGCTTGCTCGCCAGATATGAACCCCATAGAGCATGCATGGGATGCCCTAGGCCGAGCCATCAACGACAGAGATGTTATTCCTCAAACTTTGCAGGAGTTGGCCGACGCTCTGAGGGAAGAATGGGATGCTATGCCTGTTGACGTCGTCAACAAGCTAGTGGACAGCATGCCACGACGTCTGCACGCCCTGATTCGTGCCAGGGGGGGCACATACCCGCTATTAGAGACTGAGTAACAACAAGGACTCTACTGTGATGCAAATTGATCCATGAAATCACCCCAAGAAATGTTATCTGGAAAACTGACAGAGATTAAAAAGAAATGTGTCATGATCCTTAATTTACTGTCTATTGTCGTCATTGTCGTTTTACGCTCGACACCAACCGATTAGGACTGATAATGGTACAGATGAGAAGAGAAGAAGGTACAGATGAGAAGGTACAGATGAGAAGAGAAGGAGCTGGAGTGCGCTACGAACTGGCATCTCCCCCATCTTGTTCAAGAGAGAGAACGTTGGCACGAGCCATTTATTACAAACGGAGCATCCCAGTCCCACCGCTATATGCAACGTCTGCTGGCGGTCAACGGTACGCGCTCGCTGCCTGCCAGGGTTTTCCCGCCACGACGCGAGTCGACTCCTGGAGCCGGACCTCGACGCCTACCGTCTGCCTGGGCTTTCTCATTCCTTCCAGTCATTCCTGCCTGCCATTCCCTGTCGTGTGAGTCTGTTTGTCCTGGGGAATAATATAAGACTGTTTAAGGCTGCCCTGTGTATCTTCTTCTTCTTCGTTCTGTATATTACTTTCGTTTCCTCTTCTTCTTTGGTTTTGTACATAGTTAATAAATATGTGGTATTCCTTACTTTGGTTTCTTCTTTCCCCCGATCGCTTTAGTCCCTTCTTCCCATTGAATACCTGTGGCACGATTTGGCCAATGCTCAGAATCGGGTTCGTCTTTTGTCAACGGCCTGAGTCGTGGCTCGCTTCGCTCGGCGTGTCCATTACAGCCGCGGCTCGGGCGGGGCTCATTTCCTCGCTTACCAGAAGGTGCTGGTAATTAGGTCATAGGAATAATTGGCCTACTACCCTATTCAGCACTGACCGGAAGTGGCGAGATAGTTCCAGGATAGTTCCAATTCGAGATAGTTCCAATTGTTATGGATCCGGGAGACGGCACTCCCGTTAGCAAGGGGGGGGGGGGGGTTAATCCCCTTGTCCTGTTGAGCTGGCCGTCCGACCAGTCCTGGGGGTATGACGTCACTTCCGGTCGATGGTAAGTAGGGTTGTAAGCCCAATTTGTCTTAATACCTAAGTAAAAACCACCGGCCGTAAGCGAGGAAATACTCCCACCCGGGCCGCAGCGTGATTGGATTGCGCCGAGCGAAGCGAGCTGCGACTCGGGCCGTTAGCAAGAGACTAAACCCGACTATAAAGCGTTTGGCCAAAATCGCGCCACAGGTATTCAATGGGAAGAAGGGAATAAAGCGATCGGGGGAAAGAAGAAACCAAAGTAAGGAATACCAGATATTTATTAACTATGTACAAAACCAAAGAAGAAGAGGAAACGAAAGTAATATACAGAACGAAGAAGAAGAAGATACACAGGGCAGCCTTAAACAGTCTTATATTATTCCCCAGGACAAACAAACAGACTCACACGACAGGGAATGGCAGGCAGGAATGACTGGAAGGAATGAGAAGGCCCAGGCAGACGGTATGCGTCGAGGTCCGGCTCCAGGAGTCGACTCGCGTTGTGGCGGGAAAACCCTGGCAGGCAGCGAGCGCGTACCGTTGACCGCCAGCAGACGTTGCATATAGTGGTGGGACTGGGATGCTCCGTTTGTAATAAATGGCTCGTGCCAACGCTCTCTCTCTTGAACAAGATGGGGGAGATGCCAGTTCGTAGCGCACTCCAGCTCCTTCTCTTCTTATCTGTACCTTCTCACGCGTCTCTTTGAAGCAATGTGTGTCAGATGTGTGTGCATCATTTCATCATTTCATCGGAAACTTTCATCGGATTTTCTTCCCGTTTTTTTTCAACCGAGTCTAAAACTATGTTACCGACTGTTAAAAATGAAATGATATATCGAATTTGAGTTGAAATAAACCTGTGTGAGAGAGAAAGACAGCACGGGCCTAACTAAACAGGCCTCAAAGCTATTCCGAGTTAATAAAATGGTGGATATTTGTTTATATGAAGCCTCTCCAAGAAAGGGTGGAGCTACTCTGCAAACGGACTAAGCCACACCCAGGACAGACAGACAGACAGAATCACCGTAGCCTATTATAATATAGATATGGAGAAGGCAAATTAATAATTTGGTCAATAGGTCAAAACCACATAACTGTCAAATTTCATCCAAATGACCTGAAATTTTAAGAATTTGCATATACATTCGGAAACTGAATTGGTTCACGAATCAAATGCTAGAAGCCGATTGTGTTTTTCTTTTAAAGATCAAAGGTCGAAGGTCAAGGTCACAAAATTGTCAATTCCCATCTGACTTCCAATTTGAGCAGGGTTTTTCATATTGGGTCACTCAAACCTATTGCTTTTGAGGTGAAAAGGTCAAGGTCGCCTAAAATCGTCAATCATGTATTTTTTTAAAGCCGTTTGTCATGTTTAGCATACGGAAGAAGTCGTCATCCGAATAGATAGCGGACGGGCTTTGCATTTTCAGATGCTTTCTAGTTTTATTTTGTTCTCAATTTGCCTGGTAGTAATTTTATTGTCCTTTCCTCAAAACATTCCATGAATTACTTTTTTCTTGCAAAAACGATTTAAAAAAATATTATTTCCTGTCATTCTTTTTCTCGTGTATCCGATGCCCATGCTCTGTCCTTCAGGTGTGTTGCCCATCACCAACACATGGTTTCTCCTGTATCCACTCATGATCTTTTCGACACTCGTTGATATTTTTGTGCATTTGGTGTCCGCATGTTCACCTCTGCATCTCTGTCCGACTGTCGACCTGCCTCAGATCTCCATAGTTTAGAACTTTCGTGAACCTCGACATCCATACCTTTTTATCTGTTGCGAGTGATCACTTTGGATTACTCATAAGGTGTCAGATTTAGATCTGCATACAGCATTCAGTAATTGAATCAAAATCTGATAACCCAACTTAAGAGCTTATGTATTAACAAGACTCCATGTACATATAATGCACAACCATACATTATTTTTATTGCTCTGATCAAAATACCCTTCCTTTTCTCCATTTTCATATACAGGTACTTACCTTGGCAAACTTTCACTGCAACTTTCCCTCCTCACATGCAAATGGCCCCTAACAAATAGCCAAACCTAAGCTAGCATTCATTCCTCAAAAAACAGTTCTAATACATTTTTGTAATTTTCATGCAAGTTGTCATTCAGCTGTTAGCATTCCCTATGTCAAGCATGGCATAGCAGCAAATGCAAGAGGATGCGATTGCAAGTGCGTTAGAGATGAAGCAAAGCAAGTTGAGAGGAGTGGAGAGACGTTTGGGGTGGGGTGTAGGGGTGCAGAAAGGCATACCTTCGAGGAGGTGCAGAAAGCGACAGTTTGGGCGAGCACAGTGCCCCGACTTGAAGTCACGGCAAATGGTTAGAGTGTCTGTCGACTGATCGCCAGGAATGGGAGCGTGGGTTACGAGGAAGTATTATGGCAGCGCCGTGCAGAGTTTGGGGGAGAGAGAGGGAGACACATAAAAACACACACACACAATACAGCAGATTTGCTACTAGAAAACAACAATAATACATACTAACTGTATTTTGTGCAGGCAGAATTGGAAAAGCTGACAAGTAAGCATTTTCAATTCAACATTAATAAATAGCCACTGGTTGGTTATTTTGAACAGTATTTTGCTCGCTAGCCATTCAAATAAGATCCAGAAAGAAGAAAGAAGGATCCAGTATCCAGAAAGAAGTACCGAAGGGCTCAAGTTAATAGAATGGCAGAGGGTGTCAACATGGGTGAGACATACTGGTGGACGAGCATTTCACATCTTGATTAACTGGGGCGGGACGTCGAAGGGCAAAGTAAAGAAATGCCCGACCATCGGAATACCGACCGCTGCAACCCACCGATTCATTCTGATGCTTCAAATCCCATTTTAAGCTTCAATGATGGAATAAAACAGGACCCAGTGGCACTCTCGGGTTACTTCTCATCCAATTTTCATAAACCGTGAAAGCATTATATTTTACGGTTAATGACGGCTCTCATTTTTGTCAGGAAAATTTGCCAAATTTGTGTTTCCCCATACAAGTACCTGACCTTGTGCAGGAACCTGATTGGTAGTTACAGAGAGATTAATGTCCTTCAACCACCTTTTTCATATCGTGACCCAATTAACAAAAAAATACATTTTTCATCAACACTTGAATAATTTTCCTCCAATTTTCATGTCAAGTTTAATGGATAAATTGCAGATTGGGACACAGTATCTTTATTTACACTTAAATTTTTTTTACATTTTTGTATAATAAGTCGAGGCTCGTGTAAGAGCTAACATATAAAACATATAACAAGAAAGAGCAATCAGAGATTGCAGACCCTCACCATGATGTGTTTTTAGTTGTTTTAAAGGCTTTTGTGGTAAAACAAATATGGCGGCCAAACCAAGTGACCAATGACGTTATTTTTTTTTTTGAAGGTGGTGTTGAAAATGGAATTTTGAAGGTGGATTTGAAAATGGAATTTTGAAGGTGGATTTGAAAATGGAATTTTGAAGGTGGATTTGAAAATGGAATTTTGAAGGTGGATTTGAAAATGGAATTTTGAAGGTGGATTTGAAAATGGAATTTTGAAGGTGGGTTTGAAAATGGAATTTTGAAGATGTGGATTTGAAAATGGAATTTTGAAGGTGGATTTGAAAATGGAATTTTGAAGGTGGTGTTGAAAATGGAATTTTGAAGGTGGATTTGAAAATGGAATTTTGAAGGTGGATTTGAAAATGGAATTTTGAAGGTGGATTTGAAAACGGAATTTTGAAGGTGGTGTTGAAAATGGAATTTTGAAGGTGGATTTGAAAATGGAATTTTGAAGGTGTATTTGAAAATGGAATTTTGAAGGTGGATTTGAAAATGGAATTTTGAAGGTGGTGTTGAAAATGGAATTTTGAAGGTGGATTTGAAAATGGAATTTTGAAGGTGGGTTTGAAAATGGAATTTTGAAGATGTGGATGTGAAAATGGAATTTTGAAGGTGGATTTGAAAATGGAATTTTGAAGGTAGTGTTGAAAATGGAATTTTGAAGGTGGTGTTGAAAATGGAATTTTGAAGGTGGATTTGAAAATGGAATTTTGAAGGTGGATTTGAAAATGGAATTTTGAAGGTGGATTTGAAAATGGAATTTTGAAGGTGGATTTGAAAACGGAATTTTGAAGGTGGTGTTGAAAATGGAATTTTGAAGGTGGATTTGAAAATGGAATTTTGAAGGTGGATTTGAAAATGGAATTTTGAAGGTGGTGTTGAAAATGGAATTTTGAAGGTGGTGTTGAAAATGGAATTTTGAAGGTGGATTTGAAAATGGAATTTTGAAGGTGGATTTGAAAATGGAATTTTGAAGGTGGATTTGAAAACGGAATTTTGAAGGTGGTGTTGAAAATGGAATTTTGAAGGTGGATTTGAAAATGGAATTTTGAAGGTGTATTTGAAAATGGAATTTTGAAGGTGGATTTGAAAATGGAATTTTGAAGGTGGTGTTGAAAATGGAATTTTGAAGGTGGATTTGAAAATGGAATTTTGAAGGTGGGTTTGAAAATGGAATTTTGAAGATGTGGATGTGAAAATGGAATTTTGAAGGTGGATTTGAAAATGGAATTTTGAAGGTGGTGTTGAAAATGGAATTTTGAAGGTGGTGTTGAAAATGGAATTTTGAAGGTGGATTTGAAAATGGAATTTTGAAGGTGGATTTGAAAATGGAATTTTGAAGGTGGATTTGAAAATGGAATTTTGAAGGTGGATTTGAAAACGGAATTTTGAAGGTGGTGTTGAAAATGGAATTTTGAAGGTGGATTTGAAAATGGAATTTTGAAGGTGGATTTGAAAATGGAATTTTGAAGGTGGATTTGAAAATGGAATTTTGAAGGTGGATTTGAAAACGGAATTTTGAAGGTGGTGTTGAAAATGGAATTTTGAAGGTGGATTTGAAAATGGAATTTTGAAGGTGGATTTGAAAATGGAATTTTGAAGGTGGTGTTGAAAATGGAATTTTGAAGGTGGATTTGAAAATGGAATTTTGAAGGTGGGTTTGAAAATGGAATTTTGAAGATGTGGATTTGAAAATGGAATTTTGAAGGTGGATTTGAAAATGGAATTTTGAAGGTGGTGTTGAAAATGGAATTTTGAAGGTGGTGTTGAAAATGGAATTTTGAAGGTGGATTTGAAAATGGAATTTTGAAGGTGGATTTGAAAATGGAATTTTGAAGGTGGATTTGAAAACGGAATTTTGAAGGTGGTGTTGAAAATGGAATTTTGAAGGTGGATTTGAAAATGGAATTTTGAAGGTGGATTTGAAAATGGAATTTTGAAGGTGGTGTTGAAAATGGAATTTTGAAGGTGGTGTTGAAAATGGAATTTTGAAGGTGGATTTGAAAATGGAATTTTGAAGGTGGATTTGAAAATGGAATTTTGAAGGTGGATTTGAAAATGGAATTTTGAAGGTGGATTTGAAAACGGAATTTTGAAGGTGGTGTTGAAAATGGAATTTTGAAGGTGGATTTGAAAATGGAATTTTGAAGGTGGATTTGAAAATGGAATTTTGAAGGTGGTGTTGAAAATGGAATTTTGAAGGTGGATTTGAAAATGGAATTTTGAAGGTGGGTTTGAAAATGGAATTTTGAAGATGTGGATTTGAAAATGGAATTTTGAAGGTGGATTTGAAAATGGAATTTTGAAGGTGGTGTTGAAAATGGAATTTTGAAGGTGGATTTGAAAATGGAATTTTGAAGGTGGATTTGAAAACGGAATTTTGAAGGTGGTGTTGAAAATGGAATTTTGAAGGTGGATTTGAAAATGGAATTTTGAAGGTGTATTTGAAAATGGAATTTTGAAGGTGGTGTTGAAAATGGAATTTTGAAGGTGGTGTTGAAAATGGAATTTTGAAGGTGGATTTGAAAATGGAATTTTGAAGGTGGTGTTGAAAATGGAATTTTGAAGGTGGTGTTGAAAATGGAATTTTGAAGGTGGTGTTGAAAATGGAATTTTGAAGGTGGTGTTGAAAATGGAATTTTGAAGGTAGATTTGAAAATGGAATTTTGAAGGTGGATTTGAAAATGGAATTTTGAAGGTGGATTTCAAAATGGAATTTTGAAGGTGGGTTTGAAAATGGAATTTTGAAGGTGGATTTGAAAATGGAATTTTGAAGGTGGATTTGAAAATGGAATTTTGAAGGTGGATTTGAAAATGGAATTTTGAAGGTGGATTTGAAAATGGAATTTTGAAGGAGGTAGAAAAAGATCAAGGTTTTGGATGGGGAGAGGTAAAAGATGGAGGGTGGACATGTTGAAGAGGTTACTTCTAATCTATTCCTAAATTCGACTCTATTCATAAATGTTGAAGGTCAAGGTCATAGGGCGGTTCGAAAATAACATGGTCATCATTAACATGGTCGCTTTGTGATGACATATATATATATAGATTTTACATTGCAACCATAGCAACAGCTGTGACAAAGTTCGAGTGCCATAGGATCGAATCGTACCTGCTTTACATCACGTGATTTGATTTTTATTAATTTGAAACATTTTTGCCTCCGACCTGGCTCTGAAATGGCATAATATCTGTGAGCAGGTAAAAAAAAATAGCTTTGCAAATGCCCATCTGAGGCCAAATGCTCTTACAATTATATTATGTTCCTTGTGCTCTTCCTGGGAATGGTAAAGGAAGTGCCAGGATTTTTTTATTATAAACTTCCAGCAGTCGATGCATATTAATAACACCGTTTGATGCAGTCAGTCAATCTTTGATGCAGGTATACTTCAGTTTTGCAATTAAACAAAAAGGGACAATTTTCATGGTAAGTGCACAAGCCAGAAAATACATGAATATTACTCTGCAAGACGAATAGCTTGGAAGCAATAATAAGGAAATAAAGGATATGTGTGGAAGGGGAGGTCGAGTGGATGAGGAAGACCGAAGGAAGAGAGCAATTTATGTACATATTCCGCCGTGAGCCTAAACACACAACAACAACATGCATTTTAAGGCCATTTTCCCTGCAAGAGCGGGGGTTAGCCTCCGTGAGCCTAAGATCATTGTAAATTGGTGTGAGCCGACGATCTCCCCTCTGGGCTGGTTCTCCTGCCTCACACCTCGCTTGGCTTCACACTGTAGAATCCAAAGTTTTCAGAATCATTGCAATCTCCCGTGATGAGGCCGATTCTGAGGGCCTTTCACTCACTCACCGCAGGCAGGTTGGTGATCTTTCCGTCTTCCACAGACTCCTCTCCGGCCTTGCTCCCCCAGCTCTCTCTGGGCTCTGTCCCCTAAATATTCCTACAGGTCGCACAATATCTGCCAGAAACCCTCTTATGGTTAAACTGCCAAAATCAAGACTCTCTGCTCACCTTCACTCCTTCATTCCTCTTTTCTCCCACCTCTGGAACAAATTCCCCCACCCTCTTCAATCCCACTCCTCCCTCCAGGTCTTTCAAACAGCTGTTCACCACGGTCATCTCTTATCTAACCCCATCCAAAACCTTGATCTTTTCTACCCCCGTTCTCCTACCTACCTCCTTCAGATTATTTTTCCTTCCTGAAAGTCCTTGTGGTGTCCATCTTGCTTATCCAGTGTACCCCGTGCATCTTGCTTATCCAGTGTACCCCGTGCATCTTGCTTATCCAGTGTACCCCGTGCATCTTGCTTATCCAGTGTACCCCGTGCATCTTGCTTATCCAGTGTACCCCGTGCATCTTGCTTATCCAGTGTACCCCGTGCATCTTGCTTATCCAGTGTACCCCGTGCATCTTGCTTATCCAGTGTACCCCGTGCATCTTGCTTATCCAGTGTACCCCGTGCATCTTGCTTATCCAGTGTACCCCGTGCATCTTGCTTATCCAGTGTACCCCGTGCATCTTGCTTATCCAGTGTACCCCGTGCATCTTGCTTATCCAGTGTACCCCGTGCATCTTGCTTATCCAGTGTACCCCGTGCATCTTGCTTATCCAGTGTACCCCGTGCATCTTGCTTATCCAGTGTACCCCGTGCATCTTGCTTATCCAGTGTACCCCGTGCATCTTGCTTATCCAGTGTACCCCGTGCATCTTGCTTATCCAGTGTACCCCGTGCATCTTGCTTATCCAGTGTACCCCGTGCATCTTGCTTATCCAGTGTACCCCGTGCATCTTGCTTATCCAGTGTACCCCGTGCATCTTGCTTATCCAGTGTACCCCGTGCATCTTGCTTATCCAGTGTACCCCGTGCATCTTGCTTATCCAGTGTACCCCGTGCATCTTGCTTATCCAGTGTACCCCGTGCATCTTGCTTATCCAGTGTACCCCGTGCATCTTGCTTATCCAGTGTACCCCGTGCATCTTGCTTATCCAGTGTCAAATGATGGGCATGGCAAACTGAAGGGTAAATGATGGGCATGGCAAACTGAAGGGTAAATGATGGGCATGGCAAACTGAAGGGTAACTGATGGGCATGGCAAACTGAAGGGTAAATGATGGGCATGGCAAACTGAAGGGTAAATGATGGGCATGGCAAACTGAAGGGTAAATGATGGGCATGGCAAACTGAAGGGTAAATGATAGGCATGGCAAACTGAAGGGTAACTGATGGGCATGTCAAACTGAAGGGTAACTGATGGGCATGTCAAACTGAAGGGTAAATGATGGGCATGGCAAACTGAAGGGTAACTGATGGGCATGGCAAACTGAAGGGTTAATGATGGGCATGTCAAACTGAAGGGTAAATGATGGGCGTGGCAAACTGAAGGGTAAATGATGGGCATGGCAAACTGAAGGGTAAATGATGGGCATGGCAAACTGAAGGGTAACTGATGGGCATGTCAAACTGAAGGGTAAATGATGGGCATGGCAAACTGAAGGGTAAATGATAGGCATGGCAAACTGAAGGGTAACTGATGGGCATGTCAAACTGAAGGGTAAATGATGGGCATGGCAAACTGAAGGGTAACTGATGGGCATGGCAAACTCAAGGGTTAATGATGGGCATGTCAAACTGAAGGGTAAATGATGGGCATGCCAAACTGAAGGGCGTGCAGTCCGTGCACCGTGACAATGAAGCTCCTAACATTAAGTCATCAGAGCCGACTTGCATCGAAAGGTCGGTGATGTCAAAGTCTTCCATCGTTTTTCCAGTCCAAGAAATACCAACAGCGTTTATTGAGTAAGCGGAAAAGAAAATCAATTCAAAGTGTCACTCGGTGTGCTTCCAAGGATTAATCAGTCAGCCAGGTGTAAAGATTGGATTTTTGGACACCAGACGTGCATCACTTTTGGTGTCAGGGGTCTTAGTGAGATCACCAATCAGGATAGTGCAAACTGCCAACATTCCCTTCACCATAAACGGGAAAAGCAACGATGGCACAGCTTCATGAACACATTTCTACAGTGGATTCGCCCTCCCTTTTATTGACCTGAGCATCAAGTATTCAATTTGGCTTCATCTACATGAGAGATGCCCAAATTTTGAATCGCATTGAGAAAACAACTCACTTACAATTATTGGTCGCCGAGTTCTAAGGTTCGCTCCACTTTACAGCCGGAATGTATTTCAAAGGAACGTCCCCGGTTAAACTCAGGAGATCTTATTAAAGTATCTTATTATAATAGAGAAAACGGACATGGTTATGTTTGTTTGTTTGTTTATATGCGACCAAAACGTCTTCTTCAAATAAAATTTACACCCAAAACACAGTCCGTGAACTCTTAATTACGTTTACGTTAGACCCCTCAGAGAGGACCCCTCTGAGACCCCTCTGAGACCCCTCAGACCTTTGACGACCCTTTAAATCCCCCAAGACCATTAAGACCACCAAGACCTCTGAAAATCCAAAATACCCTTAAACACCCAAAAGACACCGAAGACCGAAAATACCCTTAAACACCCAAAAGACCCCGAAGACCCAAAAGACCCCGAAGACCAAAAAGACCCCGAAGACTCAAAAGACCCAAAAGACACAAAAGACCCCGAAGACCCAAAACACCACGAAGATCCAAAACACCACGAAGACCCAAAACACCACGAAGACACAAAACATCACGAAAACCCAAAAGACCCTGAAGACCCAAAAGACCCCGAAGACCCAAAAGACCACGAAGACCCCCAAACACTACGAAGACCCAAAAGACCCCGAAGACCCAAAAGACCCCGAATACCCAAAAGACCACGAAGACCCCAAAACACCACGAAGACTCCAAAACACCACGAAGACTCCAAAACACCACGAAGACTCCAAAACACCACAAAGACTCCAAAACACCACAAAGACTCCAAAACACCACAAAGACTCCAAAACACCCCGTACACCCAAAACACCCTGAAGACTCCAAAACACCACGAAGACTCCAAAACACCACGAAGACCCAAAAGATTCTTAAAGACTCAGAGGAACCAAAAAACCCTTAAGATCCAAAAGACCCTGAAGACCCAAAAGACCCAAAACACCCTAAAGACCCTTAAAGACCCTTTAAACCCAAAAGACATTTAAATACCCCGAAGAACCAAAATACCCCAAAGCCCCTTAAAGACGCAGAGGAAACAAAAGACCTTTAAGACCCAAAAGCCCCTGAAGACACCAAAGATCCAAAATACACTTAAAGGCCCAGATGATCCAAAATACCCTGAAGATTCAAATGGCCCTGAAGACCCAAAACACCATGAAGATCCAAAAGACACCAAAATGGTCAAAGACGCCTGTCCCTCTGAAACGACGTGTGGTGAGTCACGCTAGTAAATCTTATAGAGAATAAAAGAAACTGAGCTCGAACCTAGTGCTGACAAGACGACAGAACAGCATGAGGCAGTAAATGGGTGGTGGTGCAAGCAGCAGCAATGACGACAAGTGCGCCAAAGACTGGGGAAGCAAAAGCAGGGGTTAAAACGAGTCAAATGTCGAAAAGGAAGTAGCAAACCTGGCTGGCACCGACCGATGGTATGTACTGCAGAGCGCTTGTTGGTGAGGGTGCTGCGGAGATGGGTCCAGCTGTGCTGCCTGGAATCATGGAAGCTTGGGACATCGTGAGGTGGCAATTATTGGGAGGAGGAGGAGAAAAGATGGCAAACAGGGTGAATTGCAGGGATAACAGGAGAGGCAGAAAATAATTTCATTATAGCAAAGGAATGAAGTAAGGTGACTGGAGGTGGGAGTTTTAACGTGTTATTGGAAGCAAGGATCAAGACGAAGGACAGCCATACAAATCTGACGGAGTAAAACAGAGAGAACTAGAACTGTACTCGGTAGAGTGCACAGGCTGAAAAAGCTAAATAAATAAATTTAGCCTAACAGGCTAAATACCTCCACCAGGCTGAAAAGTTTATGTTTTGTATCCCACTGAGAGGCCAAATCTGGATTCGAATCGGGACCAAAATCTAATCGGCTTGCTCTTGTCACCGAACCAACTCGTCCACCAAGTTTAGTCATAACTCGTCCATAACTTTTATAAATATCATCTACTATATAAGAGCCACGAAGTTGAGTACCAGTTCACTGGTAATTCCCTGTTTATCGCTAAAGGTGGCAAAAAGGGTTGGCGTCAGGAAGGGCATCCGGCCGTAAAACATTGCTTCAAAAAGGGGACCAAAAAACAACAACAACCACGGTTCCCGAAAAAGGCCAACCCCCGCTTGCGGGGAAAAATGGCCTCTAAAGGTGGTTTTATATAAGAGCCGTTGGTCTGTTTGTGTCGCCATTTTCTCAGAGATGGCTGAACGGATCTTCGTCAAACTTTCAGAGGTTCGTCAGTGAGTGCCTGGGAGTGTTTTAGGCAAAAAAATGGAAAAAAAAAGAAGTTGGTTTTTTGGGATTAAAAAATATATATATATATATATATTTTAAAAAAAATTCGCTCTATAGTGCTCTACTATAGTAGGGCGAAAATAATTCGCTCTATAGTGCTCTACTATAGTAGGGCGAAAATAATTCGCTCTATAGTGCTCTACTATAGTAGAGCGAAAATAATTCGCTCTATAGTGCTCTACTATAGTAGGGCGAAAATAATTCGCTCTATAGTGCTCTACTATAGTAGGGCGAAAATAATTCGCTCTATAGTGCTCTACTATAGTAGGGCGAAAATAATTCGCTCTATAGTGCTCTACTATAGTAGGGCAAAAAAAATTCGCTCTATAGTGCTCTACTATAGTAGGGCGAAAATAATTCGCTCTATAGTGCTCTACTATAGTAGGGCGAAAATAATTCGCTCTATAGTGCTCTACTATAGTAGGGCGAAAATAATTCGCTCTATAGTGCTCTACTATAGTAGGGCAAAAATAATTCGCTCTATAGTGCTCTACTATAGTAGAGCGAAAATAATTTGCTGTATTATAGCTCTATCGGTCTTCGGTCTATATGAATGAGTTATATACATGTACACATTCACATAAATAAATACAAAACAATCACTAGACATTTGAACACAAGTAATAAAACAATTCCAGAAGCGGTCGAAGTTGGTGGAAAGGCTTCTTCTTCCTGAACCTCATCATACTTGACTCAGAAACGTGATGAATGGCACAATCACCAGCAGATATTTAACAAAAAGGTGAAATGATGATTTGACATTTGTGATGGATTCTGATTTGGATGTAATTGCTTTTCCATTAAATTTGCCCTCGTTTCAAATATGTTAATGTTTATTTTTCGCTTGAGAAACGCCGGGTACTCCAGCTATAAACACTTGTATACTTTACTCGAGATACAAATACAAATACAACTTTGTCTGGGCGGTAACATGTGCTATGTGGCCGCGGCCTCATTCGGGGGTGTGGGGACCAGGAGTGGGGGCATAAATTATCCATGTAAATGTGTACGGTGTAGCACCACCTGGTGATGGTGGGAGAGGGTATTACAATTTCCCTTTTTACCTGGGAAACACTGAGGTTAAAGCACTCTTTGCATGTGTAAATCTTTCCTCCTCCCCTTCCCCTCCTTCCCCAAAACGGAGAGGCCGGTCAAAGCCTCCCCCCACCCCCAATATTACCTCCGCCACAGAAGGTGGACGGAGGTTATGTTTTCACCCCGTTTTGTTTGTCTGACTGTGAGCAGAATATCTCCAAAAGTTAGATGACATTTATTTTATTTTGGGGGGGGGGGGGGGGGTTGAAGTGAAGAGGGAAAAATTAAAATAGGTCATGGTGTGTGACAGGAAAACGTCAAAGAAACCAAATGAGGAAAGTGTCAGATAAAAGACCGAATGGAGTACGCTCACTATCTGATGCCTTTGGGGTTAGGCCAGACACTCGCAAGAACACAAATTCGATAATACAAGGGACAGTTAAGACACGGAAACGGGATCAAACCACAATTAACAACTGGGATGAAAGGATAACAGAAATACACGACAAAACTGGTGTGGAAAACTCAGCTTTAATGAGGCAGCTAAGGAAAAATGTCCAACACGCTCAAATCCGGAACCGGACGTCAAATAAGTAACAGTCAGGTTTCATTGAGAATGCACAGGGCAGTGATGCAGTCGGCCTCAACTCACTGTTTATTGTATATGGAGGAGCAAGGTCATGGAAGAGCTAAAGGAAAAAAAAACATGTTCAAAGACTCAAGATGATCAAATGGGAACAGGAAGATAAGGAAAATGTCCAAATTTCAGAGATTGTGAGTAGTTGAGCCTTTTCTTTTTCTTGTATACAAGATCGAGGCTCATGTAAGAGGGAACATCAATCACAAAAACAAAAAAAAACGGACACACAAAACATACAATAAAGGGAGCGGGAGACAAGATGGGGAGAGAGAGGGAAGCACACAAGTACAACAGCAAAGAACAGGGACAACGGAACATCTGTGGGAGGGAGAGGGCTTGGGGAGAGGAGGCATGGGAAGGCAGGGGGGTGGGAAAGTATAAAACACATGGACACTGCTGGAACTTCCAGGATAGAAAGAAGTTGGTATTTAAAAAAAAAAGTGGATTTGGGGTGAATGCATGGGGGTAGAAGAGATCAAGGTTTTGGATGGGGGAAGCTAAGGAGATGGTGGTGAACAGCTGTTTTAAAGACCTGGAGGGAGGAGTGGGATTCAAGAGAGTGAGGGAGTTTGTTTCAGAGGTGGGAGAAAAGAGGAATGAAAGAGTGAATGTGATCAGAGAGTCTTGATTTTGGCAGTTTCACCAGAAGAGGGGTGCAGGAAGATCTTGTGTGACCTGTAGGAATATTTGGGGGACAGAGCACATGGTTTGGTCATGTGTTGAGGAAGGATGAAAGTGACTGGTTGAGAAGAGTGATGGAAATGAATGTAGAAAGAAGTAGAGGACGGGGAAGACCGAGAAAGACTTGGCTAAAGATGGTCGAAGAAGAGATGCGGGCAAGGGGGTTAACAAGGGGAGATGCAGAAAATAGGGCAAAATGGACAAGATTGTCATGGGGTCCGCAAGGCTAACCCCCACTCTTGCAGGGAAAATGGCCTTAAAATGCCTGTTGTGTGTTGTTGTAGAGCACAGATAGAGCTGGGGGAGCTAGGACAGAGAGGAGTCTGTAGAAGACAGAAAGACCACCAACCTGCCTGCGGTGACTGAGTGAAAGGCCCTCGGAGTTAGCTTCATCGCGGGAGATTCCAATGATTCTGAAAGCTTTGGTTTCAACAGCGTGAAGCCGAGCTAGGTGTGAGGCAGGAGCACCGGCCCAGAGGGGAGAACAGTATTCCATTGAGCTGCGGATGAAAGCCTTGTATGTGGTGAGGAGCTCAGGTGTACCAAGGAAGGACCTCGCACGACGGAGGATGCCCAGTCGGCGACTGGCTTTGGAGGCCAGCTTGGAAATGTGGTTTTCCCAGGAAAGATCATGGCAGATAGTGAGAACCAAAAGCTAGAGCGACAGAACTTCTTGGAGAGGATTGTTCAGAAATTAGATGGGAGGGTTGTCCAGTTGGTCTTTTCGGAGAAATTGAATTGAGGGAAAGAAAAAAGAATTCAAACAAAAAAGGGGGAATGTGGGAAGGGGTCGACGAAAGTGATAATGGGTCGAAACAGTGATGGACAGCACTCCTGAAAGATAGTCGGGATCAGCACCACACGACAAACACGAGGATGTGATGCACAGACAAAATAATAGAGAGGGATGGAAAAATAGAGGTGAGCATCCCAATTAGACTTGGGACAGGTACCCAGATGGGCATTTTTCGAGAGGAACACGTGCAGCTTGTGAGATGTGCTGAGGGAACATTCCAGGTAGAGTGAGTGAGGCCACAAGGTCAGAGGCAAAATACAATCTCCCAACCTGCCTGCAATGGGCAGACCAGACAAATGGTCAGAAAAGGGCAATATTAAAGGCCTTAGATGCAACCACCTGAAGGGGAGGAAAGTGGGAAGCAGCTGCACTGGGCCAGAGTGGGGGCGCCATACTCCATGGTATTGCAAACAAAAACCTTGTGAGCTCTGCACGACTCAGAATGAACTTCCCTCTGCAGAGAATAATTATAAAAATAACCTTTATTGTCCTGTATCCGGGGAAGTTCCTCTTCAGTGACGCCGTAAGTAACAGCAGCCTTAGTGGCCAATTTAAGGCTTGTGTTTGGACCAACCTTATGATTTGTCTATATCCATGACCCCTCTGCTTCCTTGGAACATCCTCCAAGAAAATAAAGATCTTGGGGATGACTCCACCCTGTGCATAACATCCTTGTCTACAGATCTGGAAAAACAAGTCATTAGTCAAATACCTGGAACATGTCCTTCAAAGCAGGGAAGTCCCAGGCTCTCACTCTGGGCCTTCATAAGGATTGGTTGAAGAACCCACACCCTCTCCTCTCCCACCTCCTACTCCCAATTCCTTTTTTTATGCCAACCTTTAAAAGAGTTGGTTTACAGAGACCATCTGCCTCACTATGTCTCATAACTTGTCTTGAGCGGATCCTATCGTTAAGAGGAAGACCGGGAGATGCCAATACGGCACCACCAACTGTAACACGGTTTTGTCATGTAGAGGGAGGAAAAAATAAATACGTACAGTATACCAAAACGGATAACCGTTCAAGTGTCCACGGATATCACTGACAGACAGGTTGGAAAGCAACGTTGGGTGCAACACATTATTGAAGGCTCAAGAGAAGGTCTTGACTTCTCCCTTTGGGATTTGGATCTGTCGGTACCCCTCTTACAAATAACAGTCACACAGGTAACTTTCCAAGACAAAGACAGGCAGCCATTCGACAAAGACCTGGAGAAGAGCAAGAAAATAAGAAAATAAGACTGAAAGACCACAGCTCAGTTTTTTGAGAATAACGGTGCCAATACCATAGGTAGCGGTTGCAGAGATTATGTAAATTAAAGGTCAACTAGGAACTTATCAGCCTTGGTATGATAGAAATACATATACATGATGCATGGAGCAATGTGAGGGGCAAGGGTGGGAAGGGAAAGGGAGGGATTGGAGGCGAGAGGCTTTAAAAGTCGAGCTCAATGCTGGCTGGCATCAGGCCTGTTAAAATGGCTACGCGCCGTCACAGGCCTATGTGAAGGGACTGTTGATTATCGTCGGTCGGGTTTGTCCTGCAGGTGGAAATTGTAAGCCATTTCTAGTGTGACCGTTTAAGGATGTTAAATATGAAGGTTGGAGGTGAGAAGAGATGAAATTATGAAGAAGAGGAAGCAGTCTGTTGAAGCAGTCATTCCAGGAACTCTAGACATGAGCCTGCCCACAGGATGATTAATGAGTTGTTGAGGGCGATGGTGTTTTCGGCGCAAAGCGAGTTTCCTGGTTGGACTTGCAGACACATCAGTGCCTTGGCAGCTTTCAGAAGACCACCAAAGAGACAGACAGACCCTTTTATGAAGACACAACCAGAAGAGCCGATAGGAATGGAGCTGGAGGACAAGTTTGAAGGCAAATTTGACCAACAGCAGATGTAACAAATAATGACTGCCATTTGTAGTGATACACTTGCAGAGGTAGAGCAGTATACCCAGTACAGAAACAAGAGGTTGTTGCACATAGAAAGTTAAATTAGAAGCACTCCATGAGGTCAGGGAAGGAAGCAGGAGCAGAAGGGGAGTCCAACCACAAGCGGAAACATAAAATCATAAAAACCTGAAATATGTATCAACATTTTTGGAGCCAGCAAAGAGAAAATAGGGCAAAATGGAGAAGATCGTCATGGGGCCCGCAATGCTAACCCCCACTCTGGCAGGGAAAATGGCCTTAAAATGCCGGTTGTGTTGTTGTTGTTGTATTTTTGGAGCCAGCCTCGCCAAACCTTCTGTGGAACGTTTTGGGGTCCCAGCAGATTTTGTAAGGTAGGTAGGAGGTTTCATAAATTCCTCAATAAAATTATGATTTTTGAAATTGGCTCGATGCGAACCTGCTCCCAAATCCGGAAGTGAAGAGATTACGACAATGAGCTGCTTTGATAATATCTCGATGCAATCGTGATTTAACACAGTATTTTGTTGTGGTATTAATGTATGCTTGGAATGATGCTGTTTGGAATGAAAATAGAGATATTGAGTTCATAAATTAAATATGAATGAGGAAATGACGTGAGGGTTTCTACTTTCTAACCGTGACATTCGTGGATTCGCCATATGCAGATTCGCCATTGACTGGGTATAGAACCATTCAGACGGTACGTTTTTTTTTATTCTGCAAGTCATTCACGAACCTGCTGTCAATGTCTGACGTTCGACTGAAGGTGGCACAGGAATGTGGAATTTCTTGGTTCCATGGTTTAGCATTCACGATTTCCGCATTGTTTGTTGGATACCTCACTCGTCGTAGTTAAATCCGCAATTTGGTCTCTGTCTGTCTGTCTGACATACATTCAGTCGTTACTTATCCAATGTCAACCAAACCTTACAGAAGGACGAAAGGTCACATGATGGAGGTTGTAGTGACTTAAATTTTCTCCCTTCCCCAAGACGTTTTTCCGTCTTGTGTGAAATCCATATAGAGAAAGCTATAATCGTGGCAAATTTTCTAAAGCCGCTTCTAACAACATGAATGATAACAGCATAATATTAGTGAAAAAGGTGGATCTGGGGTGTATTAACAGAGGTAGAAAACATCAAGGTTTTGGATGGGGAAAGATAAGGGAACAGCTGTTTTAAAGACCTGGAGGGAGGAGTGGGATTTGAGGGAGTGGGGGAGTTTGTTCCAGGGCGAGAGAAAAGGGGAATGAAAGGGTGAAGGTGAGCAGAGAGTCTTGATTTTGGCAGTTTCACCAGAAGAGGGTTGCTGGCTGATCTTGTGCGACCTGCAGGAATATTTGGGAGACATAGCACAGAGAGAGCTGGGGGAGCAAGGCTGGAGAGGAGTCGGTAGAAGACAAAGACCACCAACCTGCCTGCGGTGAGAGAAAGGCCCTCAGAATCGGCCTCATCACGGGAGATTCCAATGATTCTGAATGCTTTGGTTTCAACAACTTTTTTATGCCTCCGGTCGGTCGTCGCCGGATGCATTATGTTTTCAGGTTGTCCGTCCATCCGTGATAAGTTATCCCGGTAACGAAAACCTGAGAACGGCTGAAGGGATCTTAGTCAAACTTGGTGCAGGTATGTAAAATGATGTAAAGATTAACTGATTAAATTTTGGGGTCAAGAGGTCAAAGGTTAAAGTCTGTAATAGGTTTATAACGTGAGAACGGCTGAAGGGATCTTAGTCAAACTTGGTACAGATATGTATAATGATGTAAAGATTAACCGATTAAATTTTGGGGTCAAGAGGTCAAAGGTTAAAGTCTGTAATAGGTTTATAACGTGAGAACGGCTGAAGGGATCTTAGTCAAACTTGGTACAGATATGTATAATGATGTAAAGATTAACTTATTAAATTTTGGGGTCAAGAGGTCAAAGGTTAAAGTCTGTAATAGGTTTATAACTATAGAACGGCTAAAGGGATTGAATTCAAACTTGGTACAGATATGTATAATGATGTAAAGATTAACTGATTTAATTTTGGGGTCAATAGGTCAAAGGTTAAAGGTCATATCAGATAAAATTGTGATAACTTGAGAACAGCTGTATGGATTTAAAGCAAACTTGGTACAAGTATGATAATGATGTAATAATGTGGGCGTAGCCATATAGGTCGACGTTGTGACGTTGAAGAGCGTCATTCTAGTTCTGAATGCTTTGGTTTACAGTACAATTTATTGTATGTCTGATATTATTGCTGTTTATGGTACAATTTATAATATTTATGGTATAATTGCTGTTTACGGTACAATGTATAATATTTTCCGGTATAATTGCTGAAGATATAACACAATGCATGTCTTTATTCCACTGGATTGAACAACTTAAGATTGATGAAAGAAATATATTAATTGTGTCATTTGTTTTACAACAAGATAAGTACCTCCTTCTAATGACCTGGAAATTCTAAAACTAAAGGCATCTTAAGGAAATTTAAGACTCATTTTCATGCTGTTTGTTCATTTGGGATGTTTAAATGCTAATCTGATCGAATTCACTATCAAATTTGCCTTTGCGTTGCCTAACTATACAAAACTGTATGGGATACAGAACGCGGGATGGGATCCTGAAGTCTGATATGATGACCAAAAAGCCAAAGGGGGTATAGATGAAAAATAGCCCCATGGGGTACTGACGGTTATTACCCTGCGCTCATGAAGCGAAAAGCAGGGTTAAGCATTCATGTGCATACGTGTGCAGTGTCTGCATTTTTAAAATTCATTTTCTTGGCAACCGTTGGTCCGATTGACACGAAATTTTCACCATAGGAGGGCCTCCTCCTGTATAATATTTTAATGATTATTATGACGTCATAGATCACGTGGTACAAGCGCCATCTTGGAAAAACTTCACACCTCCATATCTCTGAAACCACTCCATGGACAAAAAATTGAGACCTGGCTCATTGTCAACGACTCCCCATGGGGAATAAGATATGTTAATGATGATGTCATCGGTGCCTTCGTTATGACGTCATAATTCGACAGATACAACACTTTTCCATCCGATCATTATTTTCAAAAAATTCAGCAACTGTTGGTCTGATGGACACGAAATTTTCACCATATGAGTGCCTCCTTTAGAATATTTTAATGATAATCATGACATCATAGGTCATGTGTTACAGGCGCCATCTTGGAAAAACCGAAAAACTTTGCACCTCTATATCTCCAAAACCGCTGCATGGAAAAAATTGAAACATGGCTCATTGTAAATAACTCCATATGGGGAATACGTGTTGTGAACGATGACGTCATTGGTGCCATAATTATGACGTCATAATTCGACAGGGACAACGCTCAGTCTGATCAGTATTAAATTTATTGAGCGTGATCTATGCAACATTTATATTAGAGCAAGGTTCGGGCATTTGCTCACCTGGAAATGAGCAGAAATTAACAGGAGACATTTTTCTAAATTTTGATAGCAAGACAGTGAGCTAAACCAGGGGAAGAGGGCGGTGGTCAAATCAAAATGTAGGGGCCAGCCCTTTTGGGGTCTCATGTGATGGGCTCCATCCACAAGGGAGGATGAGACGTTGTCCGATTGGACAATTTCCCAGCAACAGGTAATCAAAAACGGCAGCCACACGAGTTTGGGCCTTACACCCTATCTCGTAAACCACTAACACCAATAACTATTTTGTAACGTTCAAACATTTCCCTAATCCAAATAAGCACAATGTTCAATAAACCATCACCGATAATTTCCAGAACAATTTCCAGTTCAGTTCATTATTTGGAACCAGTAGCCAGACTCGAATCTGACGAGCTGATGCAGGCCTTACCTGGCGAAAGGAATTGATGTTGGAGTTGCATGCTGGCAAGAGCTTGTTGATATTGAAGCATACTCGAACTGAAGCCTATGGTAGCCCCATTGGCCTTGTCTAACGTAGGTCGCTTGGGCAAGGTCGTGAGGAAACCTGCTGGCAGACCCTGGGCAACACAACCGGCAAAATTGTCGTGCCAAATACAGGAAGCAGGGAAGATGCATGAACTAAACAAAAAAAAGATCTCAGCATGTTGGAACAGGTCGAAGTGTGAACTCGTTCCTTTTTTAACCAATATATTTTAGAACTGTGAGCACAACAGCACGTATGTTAATATTTACTAAAACTCAAAGCTAGTGAATAGATGTCAACTATTGAACACAAAATTTGGGCCCCGGCAGCAAAGTTAAACCCACCAGAGCCCTGTTAAAGAATCAGCACAAAATGATCAAAAGTGCAAACTAGAACGGTCCTCAGTTGAGAGCATACCTCCGACAAGTGAACAGTTTACGTTTTGTATCCCAGAGTAGACCAGAAAATCACAATACAGAATCACATTTAATCAAAATCATCCGTCCACAACTTTTTGAGATATCCTGCAATGTATCGTTTTTGGCCCTATCTCCCAATGGTGAAGAATCACTTAATAAATTCTTCCAGCTGGATCCAGATCTGGATATTCACCAAAATCGAATCGATTCATCCTTGTCAAACACACAACCTGTCCATCAAGTTTCGTTCAAATCCGTCCACAACCTTTTGAGATTTTCCTGCCATGTATCGTTTTTGGCCCTACTCCCAAAGGTGAAGAATCACTTTAAAAATCAAATAATTCTCATATCCGAATACATATTCAGATCTTCACCAAAATCGAATCGATTCATCCTTGTCAAACACACAACCTGTTCACCAAGTTTCGTCCAAATCCGTCCACAACTTTTTGAGATATTTTGTTCACAGACAGTTCACAGACAGTTCACAGACAGTTCACAGACAGTTCACAGACAGTTCACAGACAGACAAATGGACAGACAAATGGGCAGAAAATGGACAGACAAATGGACAGACAAATGGACAGACAAACAGACAGGGGTGAAAACATAACCTCCATCCACCTTTGGTGGCGGAGGTAAAGAAGCGCATGGGAGGGCAAAGCAGCAGAGTGCTTGTTGATGAGGTCGTGGAATACTTCCGGACCAAAACAAGAAGCAAAAAATGCACCCTGAGGCGTTCAAAGAACGGATGTCACCACGGTAAAAATTCACCCTGCCGCTGCTTTTGGTTTTTGATCTCCATCTTGAGGGTTAATGTCAAAAACACAAGATGGCGTTTTAAAACGCATGATCAAGCTAAGGATGGACAACACAGCCAAGGTTGCTGCCATCAAGATCACGCTTCTGGAAAAGACAGAGTTTACCTGGCAGGGGGAAAAAAAATCAACAAAATCCTAAGAAGCAACAAATGAAAAAGGAAGGATGAAGGTCCAAATCCGGGATTAATTAACATTTTGGACTGGAGATTGAAAATCATAAATATACAACTCATCTGCAACAAATAAAGATTTCAATGACGTTTGATCAGAGAAACAAAAACAAAACAAAACTTGTGAAAGTACCGGGTCAAGGGTTGCCTCGAAGGGTCGTTTGAGCGACCGGGAAGGCAGCGGAGGCTTTATAAGCAGGTTGTGCAGGCACAGTGGGGCAATGGGCGGCAGTCAAGCAGGTTAACACAGGAGGCAAGCGGAGGAGCGGCATGAGGTGGCAATGTGCAGGCGAGGGATTTGGGGAGGAAACAAAAATAAACAACAAAACAGGAAGCAGTCACGATTATCGAAGCACGGGGCAGCACCGTAGGTCACCGTGAACCGAGGGAATAACGGCGGTTCATCAGGAGTAGCAACCCCGTCCTGTACCTCCAAGGTTCCTCACGAACCACCGTACACCAACTTTCAGAAACCCATGGCACTGACCTTCTGGAATGAGTGAACTCAAGCAAAAAAATAAAAATTAAAAAAAATCTACAGGGAGGACTTGGCATGACTACACGTGGGACAGGAGGCCCAGCATTCCATCCATACATTCCATGTAGCAACACAACGCTTTTGCAGCACCACAACCTAAGTTTACCGTTCAATCCCATACCTCAGTGATGAAGATGAGGAACTTGAAGATTAAAATTACTTCCTCATTGGTCCAGAGATGAAAAGTATCCATTTTTACTCCGACAGTTGACGGAACACCGACTAGATGATCTACTGTTACCGACTAGATGATTGTGGACTTTGATAGGGGACCATCTATGGAACGGTTTGTGTTTGTGGGATGGGGTGGCTGGGAATGGATGGTTGAGGTGAAATTGAAAAAAAGAAAGAACAGATGGTAGACGTAGCACGTAAGATTGTTTATCTTTGCACAGATCCTATGTAAATAACTTTGGAGCGTGCTCGACGTCACAGGTATCTGCACCTGTTTGCTTGGTGCAGCAGCCGTAACTCTGTTGCACAGCCATGAAAAAGGCCGGCATGCCAAAGCCACCGATCCTCGCTAACGGTACTCACCATAGCAATGGCGGCCGCCGCCTGCCCGCCACTCGGCCCAGCCTTGATCCTGGCCTGAAGATGCGAGGGCGGATGGAAGTATTTGCAGTGGTCGCGCGCACACCGCCCTCGCATGTGATCCATGCACACGGTCACCGTGTTGTCGGACGAGTCAACCACCACACTGTCGGCCGGGTGAGCGAAACGGCATTCCGTCTCACCTCGGCCGCAGCATCCACGCTGAAATTCACGACAAACCTACGAACGAGCACACCACGGACGATGAGATGAAAAGAGAAAACGAACCCGAGATATCCTGCTATACTGGCGGACCCTGCTATTCGCGGTTCCACTATTCGGGGTTCCGCTATTCGAGGGTGATAAAATGTGACCCGTTTCTCTATTTGTGGACCATGGAGAAAAACATTTTATTTCAGTTCTCTCGGAAACTCGGGCCGATTGACATAAAATACATTTTTACCCCCACCCCCTTGTATTAATCTTACTATAATTCACCAAATGTCTGTCTGTCCCTCCGTCCGTCAGTTCCCAGGTACCGCAAAAACGGCTGAACCGATCACAACAAAATTTTGGGTGGGTAATCCTGGGAGCCCCTGGAGTAAAATAAGCTATATTGTTTTTCCAATTTTCCAGTTTTTCCAAACACGATGGAATAATATTTACCGATATGAACAGTGATGTGGCATTTATTGAAATTCTACAAATACTGTTTAGATTTTGATGAGAATTATGAACCTGCCGCGAATCCGGAAGTGGACAGATGACGGCAATGCACGGGTTTGATAATATCCAAATACAACCGTCATTCAATCATAATGTTAAATTGTTAAACGTTAATCGTGTTAATCGTTTTGTTAACGTATCAATTGATGATTGGAATTGAGTGAATACAATTACGATTTTGAATTCGTAATTGTATTCACCCAACCGTACAGAACTTCACATCAGGATTTAAATATTTACGAATGTTCTTAAAAGTTTTATTGAATATAAAATATATAAGCAATAAAAACAACACAATAAAAGTTTTTATTTTATGATGAATTGCGAAAGATGATGGGAATAGAGCCTGTGATTGATGCTGTGAAGAGGAACAGGTTGAGATGGTTTGGTCATGTGTTGAGGAAGGATGAAAGTGACTGGTTGAGAAGAGTGATGGAAATGAATGTAGAAGGAAGTAGAGGACGGGGAAGACCGAGAAAGACTTGGCTAAAGATGGTGGAAGAAGTAATGCGGGCAAGGGGGTTAACAAGGAGAGATGCAGAAAATAGGGCAATATGGAGAAGATTGTCATGGGGACCGCAAGGCTAACCCCCGCTCAAGCAGGGAAAATGGCCTTAAAATGCATGTTGTTGTTGATGTTGTTAAAAGTTTATTTTTTAGATTAATTTTATTTAATTTGTGATTGGAGTTATGCTGTTTGGAATGAAAAAAGAGATATCGAGTTCAAGTGAATGACGAAATGCCGTGACGGTTTCTACTTTCTAAACGTGAAATTCGCGGATCGCCATATGCAGATTCGCCATTGACTGGGTATGGAACAAACGTACCTGTTTGTTTGCGAACGGGTAAGTTTTTCATGGAAGTCCTTCACCTTTTTCATGGAAGTCCTTCACGTGCGACTGAAGGTGCTACAGGAATGTGGAATTTATTGGTTTCATGCCTTAGCATTCGTCGTTTCTGCATTGTCTGTTTGCTTCTGGCCTCCCACCCGTGCGTAGCAGCCGATGTTTCTCCAACGTAGCACGGGTACCTCACTAGCAGTATTGTCACTAGTATTATCAAATGTAATTTCTAAAAAAGCACAAACTTTATTTATAAAAAAATTAAAATAAAATAAAATAAAGATTATACATCAATGCAAATCAAAAAAACAATCACAAAACCTACCTCCAGACGATCACTCCGCAGTAGCTTGTGTCCAGAGGTACTGGAGCCTGATGCAGAAGCCGGCGTGCTACCCAGACACGGGTGTATGGACCCAGCCATGCCACCTGCTCCAGGCACAAGTACCGTGCTTCCAAGCTGCAAGTCACTTGGATGTAGGATGCCGACGCCTGGAGAAACTGCACTCAGGTAGTGGTTGAACTGCGAACTGGAAGCGGTTGATTGAGCAGCAGGTATTCCAGAAGACATAGAAAACATCGGCTGCAAGGAAACACAGAGAAAAAAAAAAAAAACATTCGCACATCGGTTGAGGCTTAAGCTGAAGCTATGGGAGCTGTTGATTTTGGAGAGAAGGAGAGCAAAAACCAATGGTGGAGAGGAACAAATCACCATTTCGGCAAAATTGTACATCTATCGTTTCAGTGCACAGTATGGACAAGGATGGCAGCATGCATACCCCATCAGTAATAATCCGCTAGGCCTGCCATTCTTTCACTCCAAGATGATGGGTACAATCCGGTACCAAACGGTCGATATATTTATTATTAAATCTCAAATGTAATTTGCATTTAAAAATAAATAAATCTCCAATTTCCACTTAATATTGTGAGTTTGGCAACTGGCGTTTAAACGCCTTGCGAGTATTTTCTTTGTTAAACATGTTTTTCTTAAGTGTCGGACTCAAATTTTTCAGCAGAATTTTACCACTACAGTTATTGGTGTTCGAGCTCGAACTCTATCAATTCCTGCTACAACATCTCATCTTTGGTGCTTTACGAGCTTGTCCAGGCCAACACAATTTCACTGCAATTTCCCTTTAAAAAAAAAAAATTGGACAATGGTAAAATAAAACCGGTAACATCCAGGATCATGCACCAGCCCATGGACAATGTAGGCAGGTTTGAACAAGAATAAACAAGATCTCGAGATTATATTGGCTAATGCCGATCATGTGACATGATTAACGACAGAAGGTGACAAATTTGGGCAACCCGTCGGCCCCGGCTTTACGTGGAATTCCCGATCCTTTGCCTTACAGGTTTCATCATAAATAATCATTTTGTACCTGTTGATCCCTTTTCTTTTTCTTTTTTTTACATGGCAGAAAATAACATCGCGAATGGTGAAAAAATAACAAACTGGCTGTGGTTGCGAAGATCCATATTCAAAACCAAAGGCACCACCAATAAGTACAGTCGCCAATAGTCAATGCTCAGACCCGACGTTTCGACCGTGAAGTGCTCATCATCCGGGACCATGCAACTGTTAGCGTCAAATATCCTCCCGATCCTCAAGGCAATCATGACGGCAGCGTTAGGTGTCAGAATTTGATTATCGCGGTCACATGATGGACAATCCCCACCGAGAAGGTACATAAGTCGTGGCACACAATGCCTGCACAGTCCAAGATGAAACCACTCAATGGTCGAAACGTCGAATAACTTCACCAAATGAACGGCTGCACCAGTTGGAGGTGCCTTCAGTTTTGAATATCAGAAGGTGAAAACATACCACTGCCGGCATCGACACATTGGGCATGAACCCCGTGGCAGCAGCGATCTGCATCTGATGCGCTATAGCGGAAGCATTCTTTTGCTGAATCAGGTTGTTACGCCCATTGATCTCAAGCTGAGTTTTTAGGTGTGGAGGAGGATGCAGGTACTTGCAGTTTTCTCTGGCACAGCGGCCCTGAAACAAGAATCAAACACATCGTTACGCGTGTGGTGGGGCGTGGGGAGGTCAGGAAGGCTAGTTAGAACCGTTAACGTAGCATGGTTTGTGTACTCGAGGGACATGTTAGGTTAAGAAACCTAGAATCTAGAAAGGTGGTGCTGTTACCGATAGAGACTACGGTCAGGCCAGGATTGTAAATTGTATGCACCTTCCTGTCAGACAAGGTCAGGCAGGTATCTGAGTTAAGTGAGCGCAGGACAAGATATAGTGCTTTGTGCGCGTACACACAAACCTCCCACGTGGCCCACCTTGTTCAGAACTATGATGCCGGTTCGAACAGGCACATGTGTAATGGCACCAACGGCCACCGACGAATGTGGGGCACTGAACGGCCACCCACGAGAATACTAAACTGCCAAACAGGGCAGACGTTTCCATTGGTGGGTCACGGGTAAAGATAGAAATGGCCATGCAGGTGAAATAGCCAGTTACCACCAGTTCGAGAAGTCACTGGGAGTCAGAATCATGTCGAGTCGCAGTTACGGCCGGTCCGAGGTGCTGCGGGGTGACCTGGGTTTGTGGAGTCCGGCTGCAACACGAAGAGCGCCAAGGGACCTCTGAAAAGTCCTTGCCTTTTCCCCATTGTTTCGGTACGAGTGAGTGAGTGTGATGCCATAGAGGGTTTTAGTTTCACTGTACAATACGTTTGTGTCATTCCTTTCCTACTCTTTATCTTTGTTTGCTGGATCTGCCCAAGTTTCGTTGTAATGACTTCCTGTTGTCATTACATCTTTTGACAAATCATTCCATCTCCTGCATGCAGGAAACATTTCCGGTAATTAATTGGTCCCTGGAGGAGATATAAACCAAGTAACGTTCACCCCTTTGTGGATAATTTTTTTTTTTTTTGAATACAAGATCGAGTCTCGTGAAAGAGCCAACATTAATCACACAAAAAATCAAACAGACAAATAAAACATATAATAAGGGGAGCGGTAGACAAGATGGGGAGAGAGGGGGAAGCACACAAGTACAACAGTAGAGCAGGGAAATCGGGAGATCTGTGGGACGGAGAGGGCTTGGGGGGGAGGAGGCGTGGGAAGGGGGGTAAGGGGCAGGAGAGGTAAAAAAAAACACATGGACACTGCTAGGACTTCCAGGAAAGAAGTCGGTATTGGGTGAATTAATTAATTAATTAATTATTAAATCACAATAAGGAACCGAGAGTCTGCTCGCGTCGGTTTACAGTAACTCGGCTCAACCTCGGGAGTTAACAAGAAACTAAAAGGGAGGAAACCCGACGTTCTTAAGGCCCGCACCTTGTTCTACTTTAATCGATATACACCAAAGAGGATAAAAACATAACCCTTTCTGCCACTCCCGTAGGGAATGGGTGTACTAGTTACTATGAAATTCATCAAAGTGGTGAATGTTTTTCATCGGGGTCAAAGGTAAAAACATAAATTCACTTTTTATCACGTCTAGCCATTCTTGGTTTTTGGAATTGGAGCTGAGTTACCATTTCTCTGCAGATCAAAAGGGTTACGACAAGCCCCAAAATACCATGCAATTGAGCAGTGGGGCTCCACATTACCTTACTATAATTCACCAAATGTCCGTCTGTCCGTTCCCAGGTACCGCAAAAACGGCTGAACCGATTGCAACGATATTTTGGGTGGGTAATCCCGAGGCCCCCTGGAGTAAAATAGGCTATATTGTTTTTCCAATTTTCCGATTTTTCCAATTTTCCAGTTTTTCCAAACACGATGGAATAATATTTACCGATATGAACAGTGATGTGGCTTTTATTGAAATTCTACAAATACTGTTTAGATTTTGATGAGAATTATGAACCTGCTGCAAATGCGGAAGTGGGCAGATTACGGCAATGAGCGGGTTTGATAATATCCCAATACAACCGTCATTTAAAACAGTATTTTGTTAAAGTATCAATTGATGATTGGAATTGAGTGAATACAATTACGATTTTGAATTCGTCATTGTATTCACCCATGTTGGGCTAGCGGCTAGGGTGCCGGCTTAGGATCCAAGGATCCTGGGTTCGAATCCCGGTCGATCGCTGAATTAACGCCAGGGGGGTTGACTCAGCCTGTCATCCTTCCGAGGTCGGCTAATCGAGTACCAGTTCACTGGTAATTCCCTGTTTGTCGTTAAAGGCGGCAAAAAGGGTTGGCGTCAGGAAGGGCATCCGGCCGTAAAACATTGCTTCAAATAGGGGACCGAAAAACAACAACAACCACGGTTCCCGAAAAAGGCCAACCCCCGCTTTGCGGGGAAAAATGGCCTCTAAAGGTGGTTTTTTTTTTTTTTTTATTCACCCAACCGTACGGAACTTCACATCAGGATTTAAATATTTGTTTATGTCACGAATGTTGTTAAAAGTTTATTTTTTAGATTAATTTTATTTAATTTGTGATTGGAGTTATGCTGTTTGGAATGAAAAAAGAGATATCGAGTTCAAGTGAATGACGAAATGCCGTGACGGTTTCTACTTTCTAAACGTGAAATTCGCGGATCACCATATGCAGATTCGCCATTGACTGGGAATGGAACAAACGTACCCGTTTGTTTGCGAACGGGTACGTTTTTCATGGAAGTCCTTCACGAACTTGCTGCCCATGTCTGACGTGCGACTGAAGGTGCCACAGGAACGTGAAATTTATTGGTTTCATGGTTTAGCATTCGCCGTTTCTGCAATGTCTGTTTGCTTCTGGCATCCCACCCGTGCGTAGCTCGGGTACCTCACTAGTACCTATAATTGACTGATGCACAACTTAGATGAAGGTACATTTTGGAGGTATTGGACAAGCAATTTTTTTTTCTCATAAGCTAGTTGGAAGATGAGAATAAATCTTTATTGCGCATAGTTAGCCGGTAACATGTGGCCTACCTTTATGGAATCGAAGCAGGCCACGACACGGCCGTTCTCCACCTGACACGACTTTGGTGGATGTGCAAACTTGCACTCTGTGTCCATGCGGCTGCAAGTCCCACGCTGGTACTCGCGGCAAACTTCCAAGGTCAACCAGCGTGTGTCTCTCAAAGCCATGCCTCCTGAGAACCATAAAGCAAACGCTTGGACAGGAAAATGGACTCCTTTGAAAAAAAAACCGCTATCAAGGCGATTCTTCAATCCTGGATGAAGGGAAATGTGAGGCCCTTCAAAGTATTAAACTCCCACCTCGCATGTCTCTCCTGCCACCACTGGTAGAGTTTGATACTCACCACACATACTAGGAGAGCAGGTAATTACCTCGTGATGTTACCCAATGACGATTCAATTTCAAATTAGTTCTAGAATTGCATTCACCCATCTTGATAGTGCACCAATTTTGATACAAAATTCCCTAACATACATTCACGTGATTGATGGTGGGGACGGAGGCAGGGTGAGAAGAGCAGCGTCTGCCCAGATCTTCCAATAAGGCTGCTTCTTCCCGCCGGCGTGTTCAGGCCTGCATGTACAGGTGGCTTCATCAACTGCGAAGGACACAGATAAAAACGTATGATGGAAAGGACGGGAAAAGTTCGTCACAACACATAATGGAAAATGAGACGTGCACAAGCTATCTAAAAACAGGTACGATCCAAAGCTGAACCACAGAATAAGCACGAGATGCGAGAACAAAATAAAATCTAGAGACAGCAGAAATACCTGGGTAATGAGTATGTTTAAAAATATTAATAAAGAAATCTTAAGGAAATAATAAACAAATGAGGAGAAATAAATAAATTAACTAGAAGGGCACTCGGTCGAGCGCATACCTCCACCAGGCTGAACAGTTTATGGTTTCTATCCCACTGATAGGCCGGATCTGGATTCGACCTATCAATGGATCGGTCGAATAGGATTTTGGATCAGGATTCAGACTTGAACCAAAATCTAATCGGCTTGTTCTTGTCACCTCACCAACTCGTCCACCAAATTTAATCATAACTCGTCCACAACTTTTTACGGTGTAGCCCATCGGGCAAAGCCGTCTAGAACAGTGTTTGTCCGTCCGTATGTATGTATGTGTAGGGGATTTCATCAAGTCCCTATCCTGATGGGGGCTGAAAGGCTGAAAGGTACTGTGACCTATTTCCCTGGCGGCTGGTTGTCTGACATTGAGAAACTGTTGACACAATATCCCATGCTTGGCCTTGGCGAAACATTCTTTCCGAATGAGGCTTATCCTGCCATGTCAACTTTGTATAGTTTCTCTTTAGGGCGGCAGTCTGTGTCTTTGGGAATGGATGAACACAGGATGTTGTTTTGAGTTCCTTGGTCCTGGAGGAAAGTATATTAAGCCGACTACGGGTTGTGATCCGCCGAGATGTTGGGGCCAACTGTGGAGGACCATGATGTCACTGTGATGTTACATATAGTGTATACGCCACATATACACGTGGCTTCTACGCCACGCCAACATCTTCCATGCATGTATTATTATCTATAATAAACCTCTTGTACACTGTCCGAGTTCGACAAGGCGCTTATTCCAGGGAAAGGGAATGAAACCCACGACATATGTCCCCTCAAATGTATACCAATCAGAGCTGAGGATCTGGTCACATGACAGGGTGATGTGATTATGTCTGATGTCATTACAGTGGCCGACTCCGCACACCGCCATTTTAATTCCAATTTCGATCAGGCCGAACATATCGTCGAACCTGTCATATATAACAATCGCCATACCCTACCTTTACGTTTTTCATTCAGTGTGAAACACAAACAAACCGATTGTGAAAATGACCATCAAATATCAAAAGCATAGACGTTATGGGTCTTGCAACAATACGGCACGTATAGGCCTTCGGCTTCATGCCTCACCTTCGGACCGCTTCGGACAAATTAAGTCCAGGTTTCTTAATACAGTATTGTATCGTTTCATTACTATCGTTTTCGTAATCGTAATAATACATAAAATATAACCATAACACTATAATCCCAATGTCGTGAATGGAAAGTTAATGGATTGAAGTGGTCGGTGTATGGTTCATGAATCAATGATAAGGTGTAACCGCGGAAGTAAGGAATTAGCCTCGGTTTTTTTTAGTAATATCATTTTCGTAATAATGATAACATAACGTTAATATTATAGTAAATGTAATCGTAACACTAATCCCTTCGTAGTGACTGCAAAGTTACTGGAGGTTAAAATATATCTTCTCTGTATTAAAGTAGCGGCAGTTTTTGTCACGCTATGTCATTACGTCTATCTTCAACTAAAGTATCAAACAAGCCCGGCTACGGCACTGTTAGACTTTCGGTCTTGCTTAATATCATGTTATATATGACTTTTCGTCCGATCTCTCAATGGTGAAGAATCACTTCAAAAATTAAATAACTCTCGTATCCGAATCCATATTCAGATCGACACCAAAATCGAATCGATTCAGTCTTGTCATACGCCCAACCGGTCCACCAACTTTCATGCAAATCCGCCCATAACTTGAGATATCCTGCTATACTGTCGGACCCTGCTATTCAAGGTTACACTATTCGCGGGTGATAAAATGTGACCCGTTTCTCTATTTGCGGAAAAGTGTCCCGCAAATTTGCGGGGTTTTTTTTCCTATTCACGGCCGTGTTCTGCAAATTCGCAATTTTTCAGGGGCGCAAAAAAACATTTTTCACAAGCCATTAGCTCCACATACGGTATTTATAAAACCATCGCAGATTAATTATCATCGACATTCGTGGGATTTGCCTCGCTATTCACGGATTTTGCTTCTCTATTCGTGGTTTGGTCCTCTCTATTCGTGGATTTTAGTGACTCGGGAACCTATACCCCCTTTTTCCATTGAAACAATGCCCCACTATTCGCGAGTTTCAATATTCGCAGATTTTCCAGGAAAATATCCCCCGCGAACAGCGGGGTCCGAGGGTATATCGTTTTTGGCCCAATCTCCCAATGGTGAAGAATCATTTACAAAATTGTACTAGCCGGATGTGAATCCGGATCTTCACCAAAATCTAATCATTTCGTCCTCGTCACATAAACTACTTCTCTGCCAAATTGTCAACTAATCATTCTGTCCACAACTTTTTGAGATATATATTTGAGGTGTGAAAAGAAAACCTCCATCCACCTTCGGTGGCGGAGGTAATAAAATATATTGCAAAACCACAAGGAACAAACCTCGGTCCAAACAAAGGCGGTCTGAGGTTCGGGAAGAATCCCTCAAAAGGCACTCGGTTTTAAACATGACGATTTTTGAACTTCGAAAATGAAAAGGAAAATAGCCCTGAGTAGGCTGACGGTCATCTCGAGGTTGTAGTTCCAACCAATGCCGATTTGGGAGCCCCT